>NC_142939.1:11895571-11905571 GCF_046866305.1 Octopus bimaculoides | reverse complement strand
CATTAGTCAAAGCGAGGATGATTTTTATATCTATGTTGTGTAATGCGGGCACAATTTGTTTATATCTTTTGCTTTGTTATTTTGTTTCTTTTTCCTTTTTTTTTTATAACTTAAAAACACTCTGGTCTTTAATCTTCTTATTTCTATTTTGTGTACACACTCACGTTTATACTCCATACTTACGTGTACACAAAGACATTTTGCCACTCCCTTATATGTCTGTGCTTGCGCGTGTGAGTATGTGTGTGTGTGTGTGTGTGTGCGTGAGTGTGCGTGCATGTAAGTATGTGTGGATGTGTATATAAATAGCTATTATATAGAGAAATAGATAGACGGCTAAATAGATGTGTATATAGATAGATATATAGATAGATAAATAGATAGATAGATAGATAGATAGATAGATAGATAGATAGATAGATAGATAGATAGATACACGCACACATACATACATACATGCGTACATGCATACATACATACATACATGGACAGACAGACAGACAGACAGACAAACAGACAGATAGTCATGTGCATTCATCTACAGCCTGTTATGCTCATATACGCTTTCAGAAAATGTGTCTTAACATATATATCGGAATTATAGATTTAGAATAGGGTCCGATCTAATCTCCCCTAAGCCAACTCTTCTAAAAACTTTCAGGCCTTGTGGCTATAGTAAAAAGAGTTATTTTTTTCGAGTTTCTGCAAAAAAGATCAAACACAACTGACTTCTTCCTTTTAGGATCGATATATAAACGTACCAGTTCAGGTCCGTTGATTAACGAAGCTGTTGGAGTATCGTCCAAGAGACTTTGCAGTACCTGCTCTCGCTCTTTGCATTTTAACGGCAGCACCTGTGACAGTATTAATAACAAGGTATATCGGCTTGGTTTCCCATTGTGTAATATCGGTAGCATGGAAAGGAGATAAAGGTATGACTGACCAACTACTAGTTCCACAAAAAATATTGCTCAGGCCTGCATCTCAAAGAAATGTCCACGTGAAGTTACTAGGAAGTCTACAAAAGGCAATAAAGACTATTGATTTTCAGAACATTTTTTGCATACATTAAGAATGATTTGCAGTATGTTTGTTCCACTCCATACAGATATCAGTTAAGTCAAACCTAGCCAAATTAGGGATTAACCCTTTGCGCACCGTACGGGCATGTGTCGGACTATTTCGCTGCTCTGCGCGCTCTCGTGCTTGCTCGGCAGACGGCATTACTATGCCTGTAGAATCTATCACGAACCGACAATGCTCCCAACATCCGTGCATCACTGTCAGTCCAAGGATTAATATAATAGAAATTATCAAGGAAACGTACGTGTCAATAGACAAACAATGAAGAAATAGTGCAATCCTTACAAAACTACGAAACAGCAAAATCAACGCCGGGGTCAACTGAGCCCACCAATAAGCCTACTTACGAAATGAAATGTTGCTGTGATGGTCGTAATTTTAAATCTTAGTCCTGTTCACTCGGTCATGGACAGTGTGGGATTAAAAACTATGAACATCAACTCTAAGAAGACATCTGAATTTTTAATTTTGTTCTATTTTTCTGTTTTCTTCTTTTTAATTTCAGCTGTTTTTCTTTTATACTAGAATATATAGAAAGCATTGGAAGATGGCTGAGATGATAAAAACGCCTTCACCGATCGAGACAGAGCATTATAGAATTATAATATCGAATTGTTCAAGACCAGCTGTTTTGAGAACGTACTTTGATACTTTAAGTACTTTAAGTATATAACAATTTTCTATAGCCAGATGTAACGTTATGCCTTGTGCCCACGCACACACACACACACACACACACACACACACACACACACACACACAGGTGTATGCGCGGTTGTATTTTATATTGATTCACTTTTTTCTTGTCAAGATGTAAATTTCAATAATTATCGATAACTATTGATAATTAGTATCAAATTACCAATAATTAGCAAATTTATATCAAATTATTGATATTAAGTTACATTTGAATTTTTCCTCTCTGACCATGAATAATTTAAACACAGCATTTATTTATTCATTTTATTTGTATTAGTTTTTAAAAATTTTATTTTTATATTTAATATTAATATTTCGTTGGGCTTCTTTTGTTAAATACAATTTCATATTTCTCTTTCATTCTCCACTTCTCTCTCTCTCTTTCTCCTTGCCTTCCTCTCTCTCTTTCTTAATCTTACTCTCTCTATACGTACGTATGCGTACTTGTATGTATTTGCAAACACACTCACACACATAGAAAGTGTGTGTGTATGAGAGAGAGAGAGAGAAAGAGGGAGAGAGAGAAAGAGGGAGAGAGAGAGAAAGAGGGAGAGAGAGAAATAGCGAGAGAGAGAAAGAGTGAGAGAGAGACAGGTAGATACATATAGATATATATCGATAGACATATGGCGTAGGCATAGCTGTGTGGTAAACAGCTTGCTTCCCAGCTACATATTTCCGAGTTCAGTCCCACTGCTTGGAATTATGGGCGGGTGTCTTCTACTATAACCCCGGGTCGATTAAAATCTTGTGAATGGATTTGGTAGAAGGAAACTGAAAGATGCTCGTCTCACACATACACACACACACGCACACACACACACACAGAGAAATACATACATACACATACACACATATATGCATACATGTATGTGTATTTGTGTGTGTGTGTGTGTGCATGTGCGCAGGCGTTTTTGTTGCGTTTGATCCTTACCACAGGATGGAGTACTTTTCGTTACCTTATCGCTATTTCATTGCTCTTCGGGCAATGCCGTGTATGTTCTATAATTCCATGGCTGTACATTAAGATATTACAATGAATCCCCTGAATAGCTCATTTGTAATTCAATAATTATGAATTAAAATTTAAATACTGTTTAGCATTGGCTTCTATGTTAAGTATTTGTTTATATTCTTGAGTTGAATTATGAGTACGTGTGAGAGAGAGAGCGAGGTGTCGGTTTGTATGCGTTAGCGAGAGTGCGTTAAAATGGTCAAATGATTTGAAGCTGTTTATACATGCAAATCTACCCTCTGCACGCAACTGGGGTATATCCAAAGTGAAGGTCACCGATTTGAACGGTACAGCTTGGTGCTCCAGCCAGAATATATATATAAGATTTAATAAATGGAGTAATACGCATATGTTAAATGAATTCCTTTATTTCCGACATATGTTTCGAAGATTACAAATGGTTCCTTCCAGGGGAATGGGTGATTTTGATAAAGATATAATCTTCTCTTCAGGGAAATACATAAGAGCCAACTTAACCGTAGGACATTTTAACCGAATGTGATAACTGTGGGTAGAGAAGATTGCTACCTATCTTATTTGAAAAAACCGTTGGAAGTTGCAACGCTACGAGACAGTACATTGGACAAGGAGGGAAGAAAAGAAGGAATATATATATATATATATATATATATATATATATATATATATATATATATATATATATATATATGCAAGGAAAGAGAGAGACAGAAAGAGTGAAAGAGACGGATATAAACATGTACATTCATATAACATATAAGAGAAAGAGAGATACACATGCGTAACATACCTACATAGACATAGACATATATACTTACAGAACAAATACTGCAGACAATGAAGTTATTGTTAGAATCATTGTTTCGTAATGCTTTTTTTTTTAAAAATAGTCTTGTTCTGCGATTCAACTTCAAGAAATTATGGAAATTAATTTTGCTGTTCTAAAATCTTCCAAGTATACAGAACTTTATCGAAACGTTAATGAAACAAAGCATTGAGGAAAACAAACAAGACATTTTTAGCAATGCCGACTGCCGACTGCATATTGAAATAAATAATAATAAAATGAAAAGTAAATAAATAAATAAATGAAACTACACCATGTTATTACAAAGAGTTTAATCATTCTTTCTTCAGTTTTCCTTCTCTTGTGACGCCAAAAATCTTTTCATTCGTAATTCTTTCTACAAACATGATGTTCACCGCAAAAATAAATAGAATTACACGTACGCGCGCTCACACACATATACACGCGCACGTACACACATGCACATACACATATACTGTACGAAGATTAACTGATTATATAGAATAGTAACCAACGGGCAACTGACAAGAACCGAACATACTTTCAGCCAAAATTACATCGGTAATTAAGAAATTAAGGCGACAAACTGGCAGGAAAGTTAACATTGTCGGATAGAGTTTTTTGTGTTACTTACTTCAGCTCGCTGTGCTTTGAGTTCAAATCAGGTCAAGAGCGACTTTCCGAGTCAGTAAAGTATCCGTGGAGTACCGGGATCGTTTCTTCTATTTCATGTTGTGTCTCCTTCAGAAGAAATTGGTTGTGGGGCAGATCTAGACGCAGAAAGGGATGTGTTCAACATTACTGAAATGTCCTAAATACGCAATAAGTCATGAATGCCACCAAAGAATATGTTCATGGGTTGAAGGACCACGATAAGATGAAGCACAATGGAAATTTTTATTCATATCATTATTAGGGACGGTGAAAGCAGTGATGCAGAAGAATCGTCAGCACGCGGCATTACTTCTGGTTTTACGTCCCAAGTTCTAATTTCCAACGAGGTCGACTTTACTTTTAGTCTTTTTGAGGTCGATGAAATAAGTACAAGTAGAGAACTGGGGTCGATGTAATTGATTAGCCCCTAACCCCAAAATTTCAGACCTTGTGCCTTTAATAAAACGGGTCATTTATGGTGAGGGTGGTGGGGGATTTAAAACGGTGAGCAGGCAGAACTGTGAACACATCAGAGAAAATGGTTAGCGCATTTCTTCCATCTTTACATTCTGATTTCAAAAGTCACCGAAGTCTCTTTTGTCTTTCACTCTTTCGGGGTCAATAAATTAAATATCAAACTGAGCACTGGGGTCGATATACCCCTCCCCTGAAATTCTGGCCTTATTGCCTGCGATACATAGAATTATTAGTGCAGTGGATTGGCATAAACTTTAGAGCGTCGAACAAATTGCATTCAGCTCTTTTACTTATTTCCGCTGTTTATCTTCTGAGTGCAAATCTCACCGGGGCTAATCTTATATTGACTATCTCCTCTCGGAGTGGGGAAGATGAAATAACGAATCAATCATACACTGAGACACTGCAATCGATGTTATCGAAACCCCATCATAAAAAAAACATTAAAATTATTAACTTGTGCTTAAATAGGCACCTATGAAGGTAGCGGCTTCGAACAATCGATAGACAATCAACAAAACGATTTGAGGTTTTTTGTTGCAACCCATTATAGTCTGAATTCAAATTTTATCGTTGACATCTTTGCCTTGCATCCCCTTGGAAGTCAATAAAATAGGGTAACAATCAATCACCGGCGTCGATTTAATCGATCTACCCGCTTCTTAACATATCTGGACTTGTGCCTCTACTAAAAACTTATTAATATAATTATTATAATAATAATTATTATTAGCTTGGAGTTTTTAGAGATTGGGACGAATTTTTCTCTTATTTTCATTTTACATTGAAACACCAAGCCGGAAATAATCACATCCAGTTACACCTGCTCGTTATTAAAAATATTTTTCTCATTCTTAGAAAAGTTTCATCAGAATTTAATTAATTTTATTCCATTTATTAATTTTCTTTCATTTTTATTTTAATTTATTCTTTGCTCTTATTTTTCTCAGTAATTCTTGATTTGCAACATAAAAGCGAAACTTATACAAATATATGCTTGCATACATACATACATATGTGTACATATGTATATGTATATGTATATTTATATATAAGTATGTATATTTATCTATCTATATATATACAAGTGAGAGGGAGGGGAAAGAAAGAGGAGAGAAAGGAGACGAAGAGAAAATAGAGAGATATATATAGAGCTGGGTGATAGAGAGAAAGTTTAAAATGTTTTCTTAAAGTGCTTCAATGCGTTGGAGACAGTCATGTCTTTGTATGGATCAGTAGACGTACAAACCGTTCGATATTTTTCTCACAAAATTTACCGACAAAAATGCAATATTGAAATGAATTGGAATTGCTAAGGTTGACAGATTATATTATCATGGAGAAATCTTGCAGGCGCCCGTTCAATTTTGTTTTTCTTTCGCAATTTAATATTCATAGTGGGCAAAGTTCTATATTCATAAGATGTCATATACAAAATTTTAAAGTAATCAACGAAACCCAAATATCTTCCTCCCATATATTCAACACCATCAATTGCACAAACCATTATATTCTCACGTGGTATATTGTTTTCCTTGAAATCAATCTTAATTTCTTCAAAAATTGCTTCACCTATGGTACACGTGGAAAGCCTTCGAGCAAAAAGCAATTCGTGTTGGCTTGATTATCATTCGAAAACCTTACGCATTCCATTACAGGGACATCATTATTCTTTAAAACATATTCATCGATTGGTAGGGCAAACTACTTCATTTACGAGTTGTTGCTTTTTTTTCTGCAATATCAGCAAGTTCATTATTACACCTCGATAATGACCAGGTGCTGCAAGGGATAACCTTTGTAATTTCATGTGCAATCTGCTTCACGAGAGTTGAAATCACAATGGATACCGCAACAGAATTGAAGTTTCAACGCTATTATATACATTGCTAGCTTTCGCTATTATCTTCGGGGGAAAAAATCAGAAGATGCAAGTAAATCATTGTTTACTTGAAATACTTCTCCCAAAAGTATTTGAATCAATGCTCGGAAACGTTTTACAGTTTCTTTTTTTTTTTTTTACTATTGCAGTAATTTCTGCATCTTATTGCATTTTAGCACTAAATAATGGTCACACACTATCGTATATACGACAAGCTAGGTTCTTAAAGTTCACTCGTCGTACAGTAAACCTGCGAATGAAATGTTCAAAAACAAGTCTATCGGTATTGCATTGCTGATTGTTTTATGCCCTAGCCTTGAATCATATGTAAGAACAAAAAGCGAACAATGAACATCACCCAATCACTTCAATAAAACATATCAACAGTATTTTTTTTTAAAGAAATATGATTATTAAGTGTGTTTAAATTATTTTGTGTATAACATAACTTTATAAACTGTTCTTTAAAAATTTATACCGGAGGTATATGTCTATGCATACATATACATATATATATATATATATATATATATATATATATATATATATATATATATATATATATATATATATATATATATATATATATATATATATATATATATATATATATATATATATATATATATATATATATATATATATATATATATATATATATATATATATATATATATATATATATACTTCTATATTTACGGGTATATGGCGTAGAGCTTAAGAGCGCGAGCTACTAGCCCCAAGATTCCAAGTTCGATTCAGGCAGTGACCTGCATAATATTAATAATAATGATCATAATAATAATGAAACAACATCGTAAAATACCTTAGGTATGAGAACCCAGGTTCGAAATTTCCCAAGATACCTGATGAAGGCTGGAGGGTACATCAGAAACGTTGTGTTAACAACATATATATACATATATATATATATATATATATATATATATATATATATATATATACATATACATACACACACATACACATACATATGTGCATGAGCGTGTGCGCGTGCGTGTGTATGTAGCCCCTGCTGGAGCCTCGTGGAGCTTTAGGTGTTTTCGCTCAATAAACACTCACAACGCCCGGTCTGGGAATCGAAACCGCGATCCTATGACCGCTAGTCCACTGCCCTAACCCCTGGGTCATTGCGCCTCCACTCATATATTAATAACTAAGATAAAATGTATTAATCTTAAAAACAGAATTTGATGGGAAAACGCAGATGTCAGGTTACAGATAAGCATAAAATGTTCTCTTACAAAACTACGTTTGCTTTCCCCATGAGAACATGACGTTTCATTTCGCTGCGTATTTAATGTTGTACCAATGACATCTTAGTTTTAGACGATAAATTTCTAAGAATGAAATAAATATTTAAATTTCTAATTCAATTAGAACATTTAATTTCTATTCACCTACCATTTTACCTAAATACCTACCTATCCACACACCTACGAACGTACATATGGGCGTATCTACCTACCTACCTACACACACATTCACACACACACGTACACACACACACATTCATTTATATTGATTCAATTCGCGGATATCTTATCCTCATAAGGGATTAATATATACAAAATGTGACTTTTGTTATATAAAATTTATTTGTATTCAGCTTTTACTTTGGAACTATGTCAATTAATTCACTTACATCTTTACCCCCAACTCACCATACACACACACACATATATATATATATTTGTGTATATATATATATATATATATATATATATATATTATATATATATATATATATATATATATATATATATATATATATACATATATATATATATTATATATATATATATATACATATATATATATATATATATATATATATATATATATATATATATATATATATATATATATATATATATATATATATATATATATATATATATATATATATAACGTTGCTATTATGTTAAACTGTCGTACATTCAAATTTGACCAAATGCATTTTTGTTTTCAATATTTAATTTTTGTTTACAATAACCAATTCTTTTGGTGAATCTATCGTATCTCCAGGAAGTTCAGATGCCAAAATATAAAAAATCATCAAAATGTAATACAACAGTTTTACTATGGAATGGTGAAACCATTTTTCATTTTCTGGAAAACCAAGGTTTTGGATTTACGCCACTTTTGCATAATACTAACGATATATATATATATATCGGCGAGTACCGCACGAGCACTCAGTTATAATCCGGGTTCTGACTTATCGCCTGAATTTGTAAACAGTACCTGGGATTATGATATGAGATCACTATGTCACGCACATATTATTGTGATGCATATGTCTGGGTAGTCACGATGGGTATACTGGGCTTCGTATATTTTACCCCAGTGTCACTTTGATGGCAATGGGGTAATAAGAATAAAGCGAGACAGGATAAAACAACCAATCTGCTAACGCAAAAAATAGGCTAATGAACAGACACCAGCGAGAGGCTAAACCCTGAGCAACAAATAAAAAATATATTACCATGCTGGGTGATAAAAGTTCTCACCAAATGATCGAATAAGAGTGAAACCAGACTCGTGATATAGAAATATATTTTCAAAGAATCATGTACTCTGTAACACGTACTCGTCCGACAATACTCGACGTTGGTACACATTGAAACATCTATGCGCACGCACAAACGCCCCCACCCCCGAATACAGAGTCATCTGTTGAAATATACCCTAGGTAAAGTCCCAAATTAACCGGGTTGAATTGTATGACATTGAAATGTATTATATTACGCTAAAGATTTAATGACAGCTTTTCTACTCTATTTATTTTTTCTCATCTATATTTATTGGTGCAGCGAAAATTGTGATGCTCTCTGTTCTATGCATTCAGGAAAATAAGTAGAACACCATCATCAAAATCATTGATTAATATTATTATTATTATTATTATTATTATTATTATTATCATTATCATTATTATTGTTGTTGTTGTTGTTGTTGTTGTTGTTGTTGTTCTGGCTGTTGATATCAGTATTATTATCACTGTTATTTTTGTTATTATTAATAAAGAAAGTATAATTATGATGATCGAATACAAATTTTAATCTCTCGTACAATATTTATACATGTGTGTGTGTGCGTGTGTGTGTGCGTGTGTGCGTATGTATATGTATTAATATGGTGTATATATATATATATATATATATATATATATATACATGTATGTGTGTATGTATGTGTGTATGAAGATATATATATATTTACAAATAATCTATGCAATATATACACATGCATATATATTATCAATTTATTTTCTCTTTCATTCTTTCACTTTATATTTATTTTATTTTAATTCAATTATTTTATCATTTATATACTTCCTTTATCTATGTCTTATTTATCAAAATTTTTATCTTGGAGC
>NC_142939.1:11873071-11885571 GCF_046866305.1 Octopus bimaculoides | reverse complement strand
TACAACTCCTGGAATAACAGACACTCTCCTCATAGTCCACATTCTTACAATTTCATCTTTTAGTAGTCTATACTTTTGCATCTTTTCTAATTCTTTGTCACTTATGCGTGCATATCAAGTTATTGTAGTATCTACAATCTTAGTTTCCTTTTTCCAGATATCTACCACAACAATATCTGGTCTCTGAGCCTCGATTAGAGAGTCACATTGCGTGCGTGTGCGTGCGGATGCGCTCGCGTGTTTGTATTTGTTCCCTGTCTACCGTTTCACAACCGACCGAGGTTGATTTGTTTCATTATACATTTTAAGATGGTGCTCCAGTATGGTTGCTGCTGTTCAAAGACTGAAACAAGTAAAACATGAAAGATATATATTTGCAGGAGTGGCTGTGTGGTAAGCAGCTTGCTTACCAAACACATGGTTCCGCGTTCAGTCCCACTGCGTAGTACCTTGGGTAAGTGTCTTCTACTATAACCTCGGGCCGACCAAATCCTTGTGAGTGGATTTGGTAGACGGAAACTGAAAGAAGCCCATCGTATAAATGTATATATATATATATATATATATATATATATATATATATGTATATATGTATTTATGTATGTATGTGTGTGTATATGTTTGCCCCCCACCCCACCCACCCAACATCGCTTGACAACCAATGGTGGTGTGTCCACGTCCCCGTAACTTAGCGGTTCAGCAAAAGAAACCGATAGAATAAGTACTCGGCTTACAAAGAATAAGTCCTGGGGTCGATTTGCTCGACTAAAGGCGGTGCTCCAGCATGGCTGCAGTCAAATGACTGAAACAAAGAGTGAACGAGTAATAGAAATCGAAAACGTTGTATGATCAACAACTTAGATCGTAGAGAACGTCGAATGACAAGGTACGAACCATCAGCGAACTGTACAATCTGCAAACCTAAAAAAGTTAACAAGTCGGCCATTTTCTTTTTATAATTTTGCATTTTATATTTAACTTATCTTCTCAGAGTGTGTTTACCTCATTTTCCAGTGGTTTCTATTTGATTCAAAGAAAGAGTAAAAACAACACCATCCCATCTATTTACAATATACATACGTGAGAATCATATTAATGTAAGAGATTTAATGATAAGTTGTTTGCGAAGATGAGATGGGGGAAGCTTGATGAGTTCATGATTAGATGTATATATCTGTATGTGTGTATATCTGTGTGCGTGTGTGTTTCCGTGTGAGTTTGTGTATGTGTTCTGTGTGTGTGTGTGTGTGTGTGTGTGTGTGTGTGTGTGCGTGCGTGTGTGTGTGTGTGTGTGCGTGCGTGCGTGCATGCGTGTGTGTATATGATTTCTACGCTACCTAGGTGCGGAATAGTACATGACTGCACTAATATTGATAATGTAGACGACAATGGCGAAGATGATAATGGGCATGATGATGATTAGGAAGAGGATAATGGTGGTGTGGTGGCTGTGGTGTTGGTGGTAACGATGAAGACGAAGAGGTGCAGGGGGTGGGGAAGAATAGCAAGGTGCGGGAAGAATTCAAAGTAGGAATAGAAGAATGGTGGTGCGATGATTAGTGTATGGGACTAACAAGAACAGAGGGATACAGGCAGGTTGTGGAGTATTAGAAAACGGATATTAACATGATTAAAAATGATATTGTCTTGTTACTCACTACACACACCCATATTCATATCCCTATATATATATATATATATATATATATATATATATATATATATATATATATATATATATATATATATATATATATATATATATATATATGTATATATATATATATATATATATATATATATATATATGTGTGTGTATATATATATGTATATATATATATATATATATATATATATATATATATATATATATATATATATGCATATATATATATATATATATATATCATGTACATATATATGTATATATGTGTGTGTGTGTGTGTGTGTGTGTATGCGACTGATATATGATGGCGAATAACACCTCACTGTGGCAAATGAGAAGTGAGAGAGAAGAAATTGCACTGGTTGACCTCATTGAATGGGTGTCGGCTGCAATTTTCTTCAATAAACATCATTACGACAGGAACTTCTTTGGCAGTCGGGGAAGTAACTCTACAGAAATTCTTCATCTTGCTGTCTATTTATGCCTCTATACATGTGTATAACATCATTTATGTCGCCATCCACATTCGCTTATATGTAAGAATGTGTGCGTGCACGAGAGCATGTATATATATATATATATATATATATATATATATATATATATATATATATGACTTCTGCTTATTGTTTAGTCTAAAACATAAAAGTACACACCACACTCGTTTGTCAAAAGTACGTCGAATCTAATATTTTTCTTAATCAACCAATTAGGACAGTGGATCGTGAAATTACTCTTGCAAGATCTGCAGTCCGGTGCATCAATATTTATATGCAGAAAAAATAGTGATAGATAGATAGGTAGATTGATAGAAAAATAGATAGATAGATAGATAGATAGATAGATAGATAGATAGATAGATAGGTAGGTAGGTAGGTAGATTGATAGAAAAATAGATAGATAGATAGATAGATAGATAGATAGATAGATAGATAGATAGATAGATAGATAAACACATTAGTACTTAGTTCTTGGTCCTTCATAACATCGTACCGTAAACTAACTAACTTTTGTCAAGGCATTGGTCGATCCGGATCCTAGCAGAAGACACACTGAAAGGTGCCACGCACGGGGGCTAAACCCGACACCACGTGGTTACAAAGGGAACTTCTTTTCCGCACAACCTATGCTACATATTTTTGCCGACCCTGGAAGTATGAAAGGTCAAGTCGAACTTTGCATAGAGTGCCGGAACATATATTGCGAAGTTTTCTACCTGACTCACTAACAATTTTGCCAACTTGCCACCTTAAATTAGTCAATGTTATAATTAGTCAGTCTTAGAAGATGTGTATTATGCCTCTATCCAATATAACATTTCTACAAACGCGGCAGAATCGTTAACACGCTGGGCGAAATGATCACCGGCATTTCGTTCTGAGTTCAAATTCTCCTAAAGCCAATTTTGCTTTTCATCCTTTCGGGGTCGATAAAATGAACACCAGTTGTAATCGACTCAGCCATTCCCTCGAAATCGTTAGCCTTGTGCTAAAATTTAAAACCAATATAAAATCCTTACATCCATTCATCCACCAGTCCATACGTCCGTCCATCAGTCCATATATGCGGATATACATAATTTGGTTAAACTTGTTGCTTTCTGGGGGGAAAAAGGAGCCACTTTACTACTAAAAATTGAATCTGTAAACAGAGAAGTGAAAATGTATTCAATTTTTCTAATATTCAATGTGTAATTAACTCTCGTATATTTCTGGTCAACGATCTCAATGATGGATATTTTTTTATATGTTTGAAATTCGTGTCTTCTATAGAATATTTTTTTAAATAACAATAAAAGGAAGAGATAGGTATACATACGTGCAGATGGGCTGATTTAAATACTACCATGTCCTCAAAACGCATGTAGTTAGTAGTAGTGGTAGTAGTAGTAGTAGTAGTAGTAGTAGTAGTAGTAGTAGTAGTAGTAGTAGTAGTAGTAGTAGTAGTAGTAGTAGTAGTGATTGCAGCAGCAACCAGAATATTTTGAAATAGAATTGAAAAGAAAAATGTCACTAATAATGATCAACATTGAAGCTAGCGACGGTTAGTGAAATCAGACTAACCTGAGAATTCGACTGATACGTATTTTACTGTGCCTCCCATCGAAACGATCGGAATCACAGTGAACCGCGGCGGGATTTGAACTAAGAACGGATGAAATAGTAAGAAATATATAAACAGAGAGCATATGAGCATTTCGTTCTCTTCAGAAAATAATAGTTCTTCTTACTGTTATTGTGGTAGTTTACATTGTGTCTGATAATGTACCTGTTGATCTGTGTTGCCTCGAAATAGTGTTTCTAATGTCTATAGATATTTACACCATTTTACGGTGTGTACATTAAATATAAAACATCCAAATTTTCAGAACTTCACGGTAAATTGTTGAAAATTGTTATTGCCTTATTAATAGTTTGGTATATGTTGTGTTATGGAGCTGGGACCTATCTATCTATCTATCTATCTATCTATCTATCATTATATATATATATATATATATATATATATATATATATATATATGTATATACACATACACACACACGCATATATGTATGCATATGAGTACATATATAGGTATACTCATGTATATGTGTGCGTGTTTGTGTGTGCGTATCTACTATCTATATATAGGTATATATATATATATATATATATATATATATATATATATATATATATATATATATATATATATATATATCATATACACATACATATGAAACAACATATGTGTGTATGTTAATATAATGTGTATTGATATGTATGTATATATATTGTCTGAATGTGTCTGGATGTTAAAGGGAGAGTGAGAAACATTGTGTGTATATACACTATACACGCATCTATGCATGTATGATAGAAATATAAAAAAAAAAGCTAGCAACAATTGAAAAGAACACAAATATATAACGAAGGTAAAAAAAAAAACCAAAAAAGCACACAGACAAATATTGGCAGAAAAAGAGATGGCGAGGATGGACAGCGCGTGGGTGAAAGACGAGAGAAAATAGCCGCCAGCAGATGGATAGATAGATAGAGAGAGATATAGGGAGGGAGAGAGAGAAAGTGGGAGAAAGAGAGAGAAAGTGGGAGAAAGAGAGAGAGAGAGAGAGAGAGAGAGAGAGATTGAGTGTGAAGAAGTGAGTAGCCTGGGAAAGAGAAAATGGGCTTGTTTTCTCCATTTATTGATATTTTCCATCATAATTTATATTTCTCGTTTAGACTCAAGTGGAAAATGAATTAACACCTCCCCTCTTATTATTATTTTTTTCTCAGACGGAATGTCTCTAATAATGTCCATAAACATGCTTACACTCCTGGTAAGGAATTCCATCGAATACCATTATTCTCTCGTTTATACACGGAGAGTTATGGCTTTTTTTCTATATTTTCATTTGTTTTGTTTTGTTATATTATTCATTCAGTTAGTAATTTATTTCATTATAGTATATATTTTATTACAAGTTTATTTATTTATTTATTAATTATTATTATTATTATTATTATTATTATTATTATTATTATTATTATTATTATTATTATTATTATCAACATCATTTAGGTGGTGAGATGGCAGAATCGTTAGCACGCCGGGCGAAATTCTTAGCGGTATTTCGTCTGCCGCTATGTTCTGACTTCAAATTCCGCTGAGGTCGACTTTGCTTGTCATATCAATGAGTAGGCATGGTCAAGTCACAACAAGGACCTAAAACAGACAGTACTTTACGCAATATGCGTGCAGTTCTAAGTAATGTCGACTTTTTCAATACATCTAGATTGTAGGGTATTTCTAAGGTTTTTAGATGTTTTTTTTTTTTTTCAGATTGGATGGTATTGAACCCAATGCTCCGATGACAATTGGGATAACCTTTATGTTTGACTCTCGTAGCTGCCACTTCTTAGCGATCTCAATTCTCAAGTCTCCATATTTATCAACCTTTTGTCTTTCATGATGATATGTTGATCTCCTAGCACTGCCACGTCACTTACTACGCACTCTTGTTTGTCCCTCCTTAACTGGGTTTTATGACTATTTCCTCCATCCATGTGTTCAAATCTTTAGGGATACTTCCCAATGCACCTATAACTACTGAGTTACATTTTACCCACACTTTCCATAGTCTCTGTAATTTAATTGCTAGATCCTGCCAGTCAGATCTACTTATCACTGCTCAGTCGCTTTAAACATACCTTTCTCTACCCAAAGTGTTAACATCCATTTTCTATAGCCCCTTCTTTAAGGCCCACTTTCTTAGTATCACTGCATCACTATCCTGTCTTTTCTTCGCTGGTCCACTTCTGCCTCCTTACTCTATTATCTGTTGATGCTGTATTAGGATAACAGCTGTGGTCGGTCTGCATCTTTACTGAACCACTGCCGAGCGAGAAGCCTTCCCTCAAATGTCCAGCTTCATTTTCACTGTTCTATCCAGTGTTTCTACGGACACTCCTGTGGAAAACTGAGGTAATTATGAATATATTTATCATTATTATTCAGTAGTTTTATTTTTATAACGTGCTTTCACTTCACTACCGAGTGCAGCTCTGTGTGCCTTGGGTATGTGCTGTGGTTTGCTGTGATGCTCTTATGGTTACTGTATTGAAAGTGTTTTGCGTAGGATGTGTGCAGTGCCCAGCAGTACAATTTTCTGTATGTTATATATATTTGTAAGTCCTGGTGTTTTTGTTATGTATTTGTCGGAATATTTTTTTATTATACCTAAGGCACCTACTATGATAGGAATTGTTTCTGTTTTTAGATTCCACATTCGAGTTACCTCTATTTCCAGGTCTTTGTATTTTGAAAGTTTTTCCATTTCTTTTAGGGAAACGTTGTCATTTGCTGGTATTGATTATTATTATTATTATTATTATTATTATTATTATTATTATTATTATTATTATTATTATTATTATTATTATTATTGGTTTCAGTCCCGGAAGTTACGTTCGATATAAGCTCTGTAATTTTCTTACATGTATCGAGTGCAAATCACGGAAACCTTTTTGTATTTAGTCTCGAAAATGAAACCATCGCAGGAGACGAGTTCTTTGCCGTTGACTGACGAATTTGTTTTTATACGCCGCCTCCCATTTTTGGGAGACATTTCCATTTACTTTCGTTTCTGTAATGGTAATTTATTTTCTCTCTCCACGAAGAAAACTTTAGACAACACGGTGAAGCTTGATTTAGAGAGATGGGGAAGAGTGTGTGGAATGTTATCAGAACGAAGTGGAAAGTATGAGTGGGATGCGCTATGTCGTCGCAGTGAAAATAGACGACAACGTAAAATAAAATACATTTGAAGATAAACAGAAAATGGAAAATTATCACGACCGCCACAAACAACAACATTAACAGCAGCAACAACAGCACCAACAACAAAACAACAGATGTGAAGACGAACTGAAAACGAAAGAAAAAATAGCAAAGAAAACATCGAAGCCTCTACCATTACTATTAACGTAAACACCAAATTTTAAGACGAACGAAAAATGAAAAATTTTTACGAAGAAAAATCGAAGCTATCACGACCACACCACCACCACCAACAGCAACACAACCACCACCACCTACCTACCTACCTACCTACCTACCTACTTATCTACCTATCTACAACAACAAGACCTACAGCACATCTTCCGCCATAATTACTCAAAACAGATTGGTGGAATACACTTTCGAACAACATGAGTTTAGGAATAATTTAAGAAAATGCCTGGTGAAACCTAATATCTTTGTTCTGCCATTTTACGGAAAGATTCAGATCTCAGAAAAGTGATCTATCGATGTCTTAACAAGAATACTGGGAGAATTAAAAATCCGACGCCAGCACAGACAGAAAATTCCTGAAAGATGTTTATGGTTCGATTTAGCATGCGGGGAGAGGAAAAGATTTCAGATCGGTTCTCGCAATAAGTATCTGCATCAGACTAAGTTCTCCTATCTTTTGCAAACTGACTGTACATTGCTTTCTCACCGTGTCATATCCTTTTCGTGTCTTTTTTTTATCGTTTCTCTTTCAATTTCTTTTTCTTAAACAATTACCAGTTTTTGATTGATGAGGCCGAACTTGCGAGTGGATTCGGTAGACGGAAACTGAAAGAAGCCTGTCGTATATATGTATATATATATATATATATATATATATATATATATATATATATATATATATATATATATATATATGTATGTGTCAGTATACGTTTGTGTGTCTGTGTTTGTCCCCCAACATCACTTGACAACCAGTGCTGGTGTGTTTACGTCACCGTAACTTAGCGGTTCGACAAAAGAGACCGATAGAATAAGTACTAGGTTTACAAAGAATAAGTCCTGGGGTCGATTTCCTCGACTAAAGGCGGTGCTCTAGCATGGCCGCAGTCAAATGACTGAAACAAATAAAAGAGTATATATATATATATATATATATATATATATATATATATATATATATATATATATATATATATATATATATAGTTCAAAAACACAATAACAAAAAAACAAAAAAACAACAAGGTGAGGACGTGATATGGATAGTATTATTGGACGCTCAGGAAAGGAAAGAGAGAGTGTATGACGTTTCGGGCGTAGCCCTTCGTCGGAAAGATGGAAAGTTCGGAGAATGGAAGAACGGAGAAAGAGGAAAATGGTACCGATGCCCACGAGGTTACATATATATATATATATATAATACATGTAGATGTATGTGTATGCTGCAACATGTGTGCGCGTGTTCACACATACAGACACATTAAAAAAATTCCCATTTTAGTCAAAGATAATGTTTTGAACGCCTTTCTTTGATAGCTTCCGCACACCTGACCATAACAAATTGAATAGAATGGCTACTGGCTAGAAATTCTTATTAAAACATTTTGTTTTATATAAAACTATTTCCAGATGTGCAACTCTTCGTTTTCTATGGTCCTATTTAAAATAACGTTTTATAACCTTTCTAATTATTTTAGAATGTACACCTATTGTTTAAAATAAGTTTGTCAATAACAAATGTTATCAATCAAATTAAAAGATGAATAGAAACTGAACTTATATGATACTTAAAGTTAAAAATTAATCAAACATATTTGCGGGCAAAACTGCTTGATTAACAAGCTTCTGTAGTGACCCCTGGCGGTCAAGCAGGAAAGCAAAACGAAAAAGGGATCTAACGAGTGTAATCTCCCTCGACCTTCTCGAAAATTTTCGAATATTCTAGAAGGTCGAAAGGGATTACTCTCCTTAGATTCCTTTTTCGTTTTGCTTTCCTGCTTGATCACCAAGGGTCACTACATTTCCATCACATCTTCGTGCTTGTGAGTTTCGTCCCACTGTACGTACAACTTAAACGATCTTATCCAAGGAAGATTACTAATTTCGAATATACCAAGGAAGACTACAACCTCCCGAGCCAGCCATTTCCTTGTGAGTCAATTCCATTGAAGGAAACTGTGCGGGAGACAATGTTGTCTATCTATCTATCTATCTATCTATCTATCTATCTATCTATCTATCTATCTATCTATCTATCTATCTATCTATCTAACTGTCTATCAACAAATATATTTGTTGAAGTTACGAAAATGTACGTATAGTTAAGAAGTTCGCATCAAATTTCAAAGGTCCCGGTTTTGATTCTGCTGCGTAGCTTTTGGAATCAAAAATTATTTTCTGTAGCCTCGGGTACCTATAAATTACAAGTGAAATTGGGTCGACGGAAATTATATAGAAGCCGTCGGATGGGTTGTGCATGTTATTGAAAGATAAGCCTTGTGCTGAATTTCCTTGAGATTACATCAAGGGTATACATATCTATGGAATATTCAGCTACTCATACACTAATTCATTGATTGAACAGTTTGACACCCATAGCTGGAAATACTGATGGAGATCCAATTAACGTGTTTTTGCTGACATACCAAAGAATTCGGTGTCAAAATGTCGCTTTAGTACATTTCAAAAAATTTTATATTATAACAACACCGGTAAAAATCAGTTTGCAAACATCCTCAGTAGAGAATTTAATGTTTCATCATGTTTTGTCTGGAACCTCGCGGCTCTTCAGATACATGGATTGGTGTTTAATAATTCATTTGACCAAAATAGAATTAAAAACTAAAATGTGAATTAAGACACCGCCGAGGAAATAAATTAATTTAAGACATTAACGGTTAAAATGAAGTATGAGATATAAACGCAAGCAAACAAATTTTACAGTGTGACGTGATAGTATTTTAGTATTTGGCTGTCTCTGCAACTCAAAACAAATACTTCTAGGAGAAAAAAAAAATGGAATATGTTAAAGAGAAATTTAAGAAAAAAAGTTGTCAAAAAGTTAAAACGTGTGGAAAGGTGTGTGACCTTTTCGACTTTAAAAACAGATATTTTAGCAATGGAGGAAAGAAACACTTCCTTCAAAGTGAAATTACTTCCAATGCACTCATTTTCTCCTTCTCACTGGTGTCTTTATTTTTTGAAATTACTTTTGTTTTATTAAGTATGTTTCTGTATCACCAGAGTCAGCTGTCAGCGATAAAATTGCAAGATAACTGTAGTTGGAATATATATATGGCGTGTGTGTGTGTATAGATGTAAGGGGGTGTATGTATATGGGGGGGGGCGAGAGAAGAAAAAGTACTCAATACAAGATGTAGGTATAATTATATTTCTTCAGCTGATGAGTTCTGCTTTAAATTTAAATTTCTTCTATTTACTCATGATGGCATCGGAACTTCCACTTTTCAGTAATTTTCAGAGTGTGAACCACACATAAAGGATAGTAATTCGTAACTGAAAACATTTGTTTTTCTTTCTTAAGTGCAATAATTTCAATCTCTTGTACTTGACTTGGTTCCAAAAACTGACGTTTAATTTGAATGTCTTCCTAGGCCTCCTGTACCATCCGTTTATCGGAAACCCGTATTATATTGTGAGTTGTATTTGGCTAGTTAGAAGGAGTCAACGTTGATCTTAAATTTCAGCTTGGTTTTAATTATGTGATTTATTGCTACCTTATGATATAGTCTGCAACTTCAGTTATTCTCCATTCGTAACCATCTGAAAGCTTAAAGTTTGTGTTTCTTTGGATTAAGGCACAACGAGATGGTTTCTTCTCTCCTGTTTAAACTATGGTCGAGAAGAATTAGGATACTGAAATTTTCAGTTTCCCATAGCTGCCAGTGGTTACTTTGTAGCTATTGAATGCCATTGCTTTCGCAACAAGACCCCCACTTTATCGCGGGTTTCTTTATTCCTCCATTTCTTAGAAAGGAAAGGAATATCGAAAGTATTACGCTTATTTTTAAACCAAAATGCAAAGGCTGTTACGTATATGAAAGTTTGAAAGTATTGTCGGTTAATTTGATGTATGTATTGACTGTGCGGTGTATCGATTGCTACATCTGCCTTGCCTATTATAGCTTATGATATGAAATTCTATGTCATCGTACTTTTACAACAATGCTTCATTTGATCGTGTAGTTTTTTTCTCTTCTTTACCTTTTAGAAAACGAAATGCATTTCAAATCTTTGTCATTATACACATTTCTGAAACTAAACGAATTGTATTGTTCTGTATATCAAAGTGTAAAGGTATTGCCGTTTAATCTGATGCACGTCTGTGCGATATACTGCTCCTCTCCTCAGCATATTATTTCTTTTGACAGGCATTTTCTAGCCGAAAGTCACATAGTCCTTTCTTTTCAATTGATTTCTAGTCGAGCTGCTTTTGTGTTGTTTAGCAATTTGGGGTTTTGGTTAGAGATTTGTAATCTTATGTTACGCACATAATTATGCCTGGTCTTAACAGAAATTTTGCAAACTAATCAATCTGAGGAAGATCCTGTAGGGAGTTATAACCAAATATTTCTTTCTTTCTTTGGTATTAAGTGAAGTGGTTTGTTCTTTCAGCTTGATTAAAAAGAGGTCCTCTCCGGCTTGATCGCCATTGTTACATTGAATAATATAATTAAATATCACCCTGTTGGATTATAAGATCGATAATCGTAAACTATGTTTTCTTTAATGGGTTCACTGGTTGTTGCTGAGCTGTTAGCGCACCTATTTCTGTGTGTCTGCCTCAACAACGAATTCTTTTAGTCTTAAAACCGGACACACACACGTTCATTTGCTCTATCCTGGTCAATGGAACATAAAATCTTCCACATATGGGTCAGAGATTATTCTACGTCTTCTTTCGATGGAAAGAAGTTAGCTTCCTTTGTATTTTGAACAGCAGTAATGTATCAAATCAACTTTCACTTTGGCCTTTCCTGAATAAATTCGTCAGGAAACTAAGACTTGTATTTTGCAACATACCTCATCTATGCCTTCCATTTTATCAGGAACTGTGTCGCGTTCAAGATCTCTATGTAACCTTAGAAGGCTTCAAAGAATAATTTGCTGTCGTTATAGCTGATGGTAGTGATGGTGCGTTTTCAGTGCCTCTTTCGCATTCAATGTTTGTCTGTACTTTTGTGCAAATCTGAGGGCAAGTCAAGTGTCAATAACTACCTTATTTACATTATTTACATTTGACGGATATTTGTCCTCATCTTGTTTGTTGTTAACACAACATTTCGGTTCATATACCCTCCAGCCTTCATCAGGTGTCTTGGGGAAATTTCAAACCTGGGGTCTCATTCCTAAGGTATTTTTCGATGTTATTATTATTATTATTATTATTATTATTATTAAAAGTATTGTTCAGGTCACTGCCAGGAATCGAACACAGAATCTTGAGGTTAGTAGCCAGCTCTCTTAACCACTACACCATATGCCCGTGAGCATATAGAGAAACTCCATCAAAAACTAGCTCGTCTTTCAAACCTTC
>NC_142939.1:11850571-11855571 GCF_046866305.1 Octopus bimaculoides | reverse complement strand
ATATGTATATATATTTATATATATATATATATATATATATATATATATATATATATATATATATATATATATATATATATATATATATATATATATATATATATATATATATATATATATATATATACATATACGCGTGTATATATGTGTGTGAGTGTGTGTGTGTCTTCTATTTTGATGTGCAGTAACGCATGTGTGTGCGTATGTGTGTACGCGCACGTTTACGTAAATACACACATACACAAACACACGCAATTAAATGTACGAAGATGGCTAAAGAGCTGATAGAAAATCTCATTAGTAGTTATAGACGTGTTCGCCTTCATGCATGAATGTACAATGCATCTATCTATCTATCTATCTATTATATCTACTATCTATTTACACATACATGTCTCCATATATAGAGTGAATAATATATATATGTATATATATATATATATGTATATATATATATATATATATGTGTGTGTGTGTGTGTGTATGCATCTTTTATTCTTTTACTTGTTTCAGTCATTTGACTGCGGCCTTTTCGTTGAGCAAATCGACTCTAGATCTTATTCTTTGTAAGCCTAGTAGTTATTTTAACGGTTCATTTGCCGACCCGCTAGATTTACGGGGAGATAAACACACCAGAATCGGTTGTTAAGTGATGTTGGGAGGGGGGAACAAACACACACACACACACACACACACACACACACACACACATATATATATATATATATATATATATATATATATATATATGACGGGCTTCTTTCAGTTTCCGTCTACCAAATCCACTCACAAGGCTTTGGTCGGCCGGAAGCTATAGTAGAAGACACTTGCTATAGTAGAAACTATAGTAGATGACCAAGCTGCCATGCAGTGGGACTGAACCCGGAACCATGTGGTTGGTAAACAAGCTACTTACCACACAACCACTCCTGCATGTATCGATAAGCATTCGTATAAGTTCGGACAAAATCTACGAACTATAAAAACAGAGTTGTGCAACAGCAGATGCCACCGGATTATGAACACAGATCGTAGGATACAATGAGATTTTGTGACTCTGGGCCCAACGTGTACTTATTGCATGAATTTGCTGAACTTCTGTTCCCGATTCAACAAATTTTGCAACCACAAATTCGTTTATTTATTTCTGTATTTATTCATTCATTCAGTTTGGCTATGCATTTGGAAATATCAAACAATAATTATATGAATATTAAATAAACAATTATATTGTATGTAGGCAGCTATTTTAGTAATGTCATCATCCAAAATATACAGATCCATTGGTGCCGATATTCGTATATAAGCTTGCACATAAAATGAAATTGCTTCAAATTATGAGGTTAAATTAAGTGAACGCACCTAATATTTATATATATATTGATATTATTTATAAGTATTTATAATCATATTCTTCCAAGTGTTTGAGTGCGCACGCGCACGCACACACACTCAAAGACACACACATCTATATCCAAATCTAGACAATTGAAGCGCTATCTAATTAGTTACATATAACTATCTATCGTGCATCATGTTTGATGAAAATATACAGCCGACAGGCTCAAAACCAGTCACCTTCCGAAATAAAATATTTTATAGACCTACGGTGCTTATATATTCACACACGCACATGCACACACACACACACACACACACACACACATACACACACACACACACACACACACAAATATATATATCAGAAGAGGACAAAAACCGTCCAGGTAGCGGCAAGATTTGTCACCAGATGCAATTCGGATATATACATCATTACATCCAATGCTTAGAGAAAATATATGTGCTTGTGTGTCATATCACCCGGAGAAATGAATCTACACAGATGATCAGCCCGATGCCCACGGATAATACGGGACCATCCCAATAATATGGACTGTGATCTTAAGAGACATGTGATTTGTAGAAATGCGCGTAGCAATGCATTAGAATATTCGTAAATTCCATCCAAGGATTATTGTTATTATTGTTATATTTATACCACATTATATCAGTACAGCTCGATGCAACCCTCGAAAATTGGTTCGCCTGTCAATATTATTAGACTGTATACGGCATAATGGTATAGGAGCTTTATCTGCATATTCAAAACGTTTCCCGTAAACAAGGAGAATAGTTTATGATGGCGGACAGCATAGAAATTAAATTTGTGGTTGAGAAAAAGTTAGTTGATTTGGAGGACTGGATGCCATCTGAAGATTGGACAAGAGTTACCTGATTATTAGTTCCGGGTATCAATCTGCGGACATGCATACATACATACATACATACATACATATATATGCACGCACGCACACACACACACACACACACACACACACACATATATATATATATATATATATATATATGCACACATTATATATATACATATATGCATATCTATGTATACATATATGTGTGTATGTATATATATATATATATATATATATATATATATATATATATATATATATATATATATATATATGCATATACATTATCATGTATATGCATACACGCACACATATATACACGTGTTTATAAATATATATACGTACATACATACATACATGCATATATATATGTCTATATATCTTGCTGATAACAGCACACACGCACAGGAGAGACACGTGACTTTTCTAAAATGCATTAACCACTCATACATACACATAGGCGTATACAAGTCGAAAAACGCTACAAATATTACACAGATACATATACGAGTGTGAGTGTGTGTGTACGTATGTGTGTCTGTGTGTGTATGTTGTTTATATATGTATATATATATATACACACAAACATTGGTGCATACACATATCGTAGCATTTTGGTTATACAGACGTGGATGTGTTCATAAGCACAGTGCCATAAATACTGCGAACAGACAGAAGCGCTTCATCAATTGCAACCAACACACAGACACCGTTTACGCGACGAATTTATAAGCTCTTAAATATAGACCATGTTATGCATCTGAGCGTTCGTGCGTGCGTGCGTGTGCGTTCGTGCATGTGCGCGCGCGTGTGTGCATGTGTGTGTGCATGTGCATGTGTGTGTGCATGTGCATGTGTGTGTATATCTGTGCATGTGTGTGTGTGTGTACACGTGCATGTGTATGGATGTGTGCATGTGTGGGTACACGTGCGTGTGTGTGTGTATGTGTGCACATGTGCGTGCGTTTGTGTGCATGTCTGTGAGTGCATATCTGTATCTTTGTGTGTATGTGCGTGTGCACGTGTGTGCATGTACATGCGTGTGTGCATGTAGAAGTGTGTGTGCATGTACATGTGTGTGTGCATGTATGTGTGTGCATGTGCAGGCATGTGCGTGCGGGTGTATATGTGTACATGTGTGTATGTCTCTGACTGCGTGTGTGTGTGTGTGTGTGTGTGTATGTCTGTCTGTCTGTTTAAAGGTATTTTATAACGCATTAAGAACCCAAAGAGCCTTGACTGAATAAGGAACTCAATAAATACTAATAATATAACTTTATTGATAGTGATTTCGAAGGATTCGCGGGTCGTTCTTTAAGTATTCATAAACGATTACACTTGCGCCTAAGACTGCACGCATGTTTTTATACTTCGCTTCTATACTCACATACATACAGCTAAAAGCAGAAACTTAAACACATTCACACAGACACACACACAGACACACACATAGACACACACACACAGCGTGATAGTGTGGCTATGCGCAGGCGTGGCCGGGTGGTAACAAACATACGTACAAACGTGAGTTTGTGAGTATGTGTCTCGTATTTATATAGCAAAATTCTCGGACACAGAATTGGCTCTGTGGTAAGGAGTTTCATTCCAACCAGATCGCTCCAGCTTCAATCCCACAACATGACATCTGCATTCTATTTTAGCCACTGGCCGACCAAAGCCTTGCGAGTAGATTGGCAGACGCAAACCGAAAGAAGATCATCATATATATATATATATATATATATATACATATATATGTATGTATGTATGTATGTATGTATGTATATGTATACGTAAGCGCAGGAATTGTAAGTAGCTTCCTTACCAACTACATAGTTCCGGGTTCAGTCCCACTGCGTGGCATTTTGGGCAAGTGTCTTCTACTATACCTTGGGACCGTCCAAAGCGTTATGTTTGGATTTAGTAGACGGAAACTGAAAGAAGCCTGTATATGTATATGTTTCTGAGTCAGTGTTTGTCCACCACACCATCGCTTGACAACCGATGCTGGTGTGTTTATGTTGTCATAATGTAGCGGCTCGGGAATAGAGACCGATAAAATAAGTACTGGGCTTACAAAGAATAAGTCCTAGAGTCGATTTGTTCGATTAAAGGCGGTACTCTAGCATGGCCGCTGTCAAATGACTGAATGAATATATATATATAGTAATGATAGTTCATAAGCTTAAAGCTTATAAGAGATCACCGTGCGTTGACTAAAGTAGATAGTTTAATATTGGGGCATATAAGCCCTCGACGGAAATAGTGTTTGCCGTACGCATGGGACTCGAACTCACAAAGTGTGACCATATGCTTAAGAAATTCGCTCTACCATTAAGTAATTTCGTCTTCAGCCCTATTGCGCAGTACATTGAGCATGTGACTTCTACTACGGTCCCTAACCGGTCAATATGTTGTGAGTGTATTTGGCAGACGAAAACTGCGTGGAACCCCGTCGCATATATAATATGTGTGTGTGTGTGTGTGTGTGTGTGTATTTGCATGTCTTTATGTTTGTCCTTCACACTGTTTGTGTACTTCCTCGTAATGTAGGATTTGGCAACTAAACATCTAAGCAGTGAAGTGAGTTTGTCCCACAACTCTCTTCAATGCGGTTCCACAGCATAACAGCAGTCTAATTGCTGAAATACGTCAACGAATATGAGAACAGAAAGCATATATTTTTAGCAATACATCGTGGGACATTCAGCAGAAACGGATACTTCATGTTTTACACTTCACCCATATGGTTCACAGTTCGTTGATTAGTCATCAAATGTTAACTAA
>NC_142939.1:11843071-11845571 GCF_046866305.1 Octopus bimaculoides | reverse complement strand
TTCGTTCAGTGTCCGGACATTGCTGACTTGTGGGGTTACATCTCGTGTGGGACGGACGGATCAGTCTATCATCGGCCGAGTCTATAGTGATGATTGCGTCGCCACCCTCCATTAATCGGGCAGGTAAGGCAGTTTTCCTTTGTCACTTGGCTGTGGAGAAAAAGGTTGACTACTGGACGAAGTTGAAAGGCATGCCATTATATTTGTCTTTACGCCATTTTTTAAACAAGTTGAGTGAGAAAGATTTAGCTGCTATATCTAGAAGATGGAATGACCACACAGAGCTTCCATAATTGGGCTTGTGAGAAAGAGAGAAAGAGAGAGAGTGGGTGAGAATGAGTAAAAGTAGGAAAGGAGGTGCGGGTGGGATGCCTTAGCGTAGCCCCAGTCAAATGATTGCAACTAGTTGAATACATAGATGCGTATATATGTATGGCGAAGTGCCACGGCGAGATGAAAAAAAAAAACCAAAAAAAAAAGGAGGTGGAAAAGGATCCTAAATTATCCGGACGGATAACAAAACATGAAAATTCAATTAGAAATTTCATTTTTCTACCGGGAAGAACATACGAAGTCTTGCGTATTTGTTCGTAGAGAAAACTAACAGTTACTACACAAAGAACTCCTAAGCAGAGGAAATCTGCACTGGTGGTATTTTAGCAGTAGGTGAGAAGTTTTTCTTTCTTTGTCTATCAGTTTTCTCTATAGTTAGAAAAATAAATAAAAAAAATAAATTTAACTTAATTGATTTTAAGTCTCTCTCTCTCTCTCTATTTCTACCTCTTTTCTCTACTGTTAGAAGAAGAAGAAGAAGAAGAAGAAGAAGAAGAAGAAGAAGAAGAAGAAGAAGAAGAAGAAGAAGAAGAAGAAGAAGAAGAAGAAGAAGAAGAAGAAGAAGAAGAAGAAAAGGTGGTGGTGGTCGAGGAGGAGGAAGAGGAGGAGATGAAAAAATGAGTTTAACTTAATTAATTTCAATTCCCGAGTTATGTTGTGTTGATGAGTCCAAAAGGAAGACGAAATAATGGCATTGATGACTAGCAGCGACTTTAAGGACTTGGTTTCATGGAAATGAATAACAGAATTCTAGAGAAATACATGTATGCTCTTCACTGTTTAATGTAATATGGATAGAGATTCCTGAACAAGCTAAAGGCCTGAAGCGATAATCTCCCCTTCACTAGCATTAACAGACAAAGCCCAGACAACACACGCACGCACACACACACGTATATATATGTATATATATTAAAATATTTGTATGTATATATGTATGCATATATGTGAAAACAATGTATGTATGCATATATATATATATATATAATAGTATATATATATATATATATAATAGTATGTATATATATATATATATATATATATATATATATATATATATATACATATACACATACACACACACACTCACACATAAATGGCTAGAAAGAAAGTCCTGTCACTTTTTTGACCTGATCATGTTGAGGATACTTTTTCAATTCTTAAACAGAATAAATATTGCTTTTTTACTTTCAAAAGTCTTTCTTCTTTGTTCTTTATATATATTTATTTAGCATAGTAGTTAAACTCTTATTTGATTTTGCCCGTTTAAAGTAGTTTTAGACCAGATACTGCTCGCTGTGTAAATTTAAAAGGGGTTCTTTAGCAATAAATCCTTCTGGCAATGAAACTATAAATGTCTGGACATGCAATCTATTGTTTGACCAGTTACATTTGGCAAATTTTTCTCTCGCAGATTCCCCTCGATGTGGATGACCGACCAAATTCTGTCGATATTGTGCTGAAAACCATTGCTCAGTAAAATGCAAAGCGAAGCGCCAGAGCATATGCAAAACTGTTCAATTTAAGTCATACTTCAATTATAAAATATCTTTCGTGAAGGAGAAAAAGTGTCTAAATTTGGTTAGTGAGGCCCTCATCGTGTGACTGCTTCGCAGCGAAATCAATATGTTGCCATCTGTTCGTCATTCAAGAGAAGAAATGTAACCGATATTTTCTTGGGTAGAATCATTATGATGGATGAAACGTGGGTTCTCTCTAAATCATATGCAATGAAAATGACAATAGGGAGTAGCCAATAAAAGCACTTGACCCCTAAACCAGAACTACACCAAAAAAAGTTTTGCTGTGTTTGGTGGAATATACAAGGTACCATCTATCATGAAACGTTAGACCAAAACGAAAAAGTGAAGGCGGAATATTGTCAAGTAGAAGCGAGGCACAACAATTTAGTTGATGGTCAAAGGGGGGTTGATCTTAAACAATAATGTAAGACCAATATATTCACTCAAGTCACTCAGAAAAAAAAAAAGATTAAAGCACTAAATAGATAGATAGATAGATAGATAGATAGATAGATAGATAGTGTCACATATTTTCACAGATATATACATATATATATATATATATATATATATATATATATATATTACACGTTCACAGATACGCATTTACACACGTATGTATAATTTGTACACACATATGTACA
>NC_142939.1:11820571-11828071 GCF_046866305.1 Octopus bimaculoides | reverse complement strand
GCATGTATGTATCTAGATACATACGGGTGGCAGCGAACTTTCGATATACCTATGGGAGGTAAACTTTTTCCGACACCCGGTTGAGTATCAGCTAGCCACCGGCTTCCTTTAACGTGATTAGTTCTATTGCGAATTTTCTCGCCAGATTTCCGGTTTGAGAATAACTTTCAGCTGTGGTTGAAAACCTTTATTTCGTTACCTCACTAAGCCCGGAAACAGTCCAGAAGCGCTTAGGGGTGATGGTCATTCTTTGTCGTCTGTTTGCAATATACGGTAATAGATAAACGAATAAATGCTAAGATATACCAGAATGCTTATTGAAGCATGCTTTCGGCACAAAATTAAACTTATTTCATGCCTCACTATAATAACTGCAAAGTCCTTCATTCAGATATAAATACCTTCGAACATATATGATTATCTATGTGTGCACGTGCGTTTGAGTGTGTATCTGTGCGCGCGCGTGTGTGTGTGTGTGTGTGTGTACTTGTGAGTGTGAATGTATATGGCTATACATATAAACAGACGTATACGTACATATATATTTATGTATACATACATATATATATATAGGTATATGTATACATAATAACACGTATATACATATACATTCATCACAGAAATACACATACATACGCACAAACACATGCACACACGCACACAAAGACATAAATAGTTAACACGTTTCACTGAAGCTGTGAAACAAACATCTTTTGTGGACCTCATCATTTTAAGCGAACACGGTAATATATCTGTGTATTTGCGCGCGTTCGGACATATGTGCGTGTGTATGTATCTCTCCGTATGTGAGTGTTTCAATCACGAACGTATAGTGTATAATGGTCTATGCAGCGTGTACACATACACACACGTAGAGATATATGTGTATAAGCACACACACACACACATACACACAAAAGGCCATACACCTAAAAGGTACGGCCTGTGTGATACCTAAATGGGTGTGTATATATATATATATATATATATATATATATATATATACATATATATATATATATATATATATATATATATATATATATATATATATATATATATGGATTTGTGTGTGTGTATATATGTACGTTTGTGTATGTGTGTGCGGCAAAGCATGTAATCAACTAGTGTGCGAAAATGCGGGTGTCTAGATACGCTTATATAATTGACCATGAAGAGGTAAGTGTATGCATGTATAATGCTCTCTGTGCCAGTGTGTTTATGTGTGTGTATTTGTATTTGAGCTTGCCTGTGTCTGTAAACACGCTCGCTCATATGTGTTTGCATATATTTGACGATGTATAAAGAACAATGTTCCTCTGTCGAACCTTGTGTGTGTTTCTGAACGTATGTGAATTTGTATGCACGCATATTTATATATTCTTATTCATGTGGATACACGGGTGCGACCCCACCATATATATATATATATATATATATATATATATATATATATATATATATATATATATATATATATATATATATATATATATATGTACATATATACACACACACATATATATATACACACATATACTTATATATAAATGTATACGTGTATAACTCTGTATCTATGTGTGTATGCAAGTGCGTATGTCTGTGAGTACAAATTATAGATACATACATATATATGTATATATATATATATATATATATATATATATATATATATACATACACTCACAGATATACATATGTATGTGCGTATAAACGCACATAGGTATAGAAATATGTATTTTCATTATTAATAGTGAATAGTATTGTCTCTGATTATAATAAGCGGATTCCACTTCGCGTGCGTGCACACACACACACACGCACACAAACACACAAACACATGTATTGTGTCGTTTTATCTACTTCTTGACTCCTTCCTTCTCCCCCTTTCTCTTCTCCTTCTGCCTCTCTTTAGAACCCCCACTCCGACACACGCACTTTTCTGTCCCTTCTTTACTCTGAGCTTGGCTGTAGGTTTCACTGTAGTTTGTTCCTATCATTATGTTATTAAACCGAAAACCCCTGAAATGGTACAGTCAGTAAAATACTGAATGAAATGCTTCAAAACCTTTACTTAACATACTTCATATTTCTGAGTTCGAATACCGCCCGCCGCTGAATTTGCCCATCGTTTTTAATTCACAGCCAGATCGATTATATTTACTTTTCTAATCATTGAAAATGTATGTCCTTCTGCTAGTCGGTGTAAAGAAGGGATATTCTTTAAGTAATGATGGTGCAATGGCAAAATTGTTGAAGCTCGTTCAAATCTTTACCTTTCCAAGTAGACTTCAACGTTTATCCTTCCTCCGATCAGAAAAAAATTAATTGCATTAATCTCTCTGTCCGTGTCTGTATGCCTATTATACTTACAGGAAGCATGATTATATAAGAGTTTTAATATCTTCTTCAAGCGGTTGCAGTTGAGATGCGTTTCACCCTGCCACACCACAAATCTCTGTTCCATTGGCTTTGGTCTACAACTTCATGTGTATCCCAGCCAATAACATCACTATACCTTAGTGGCCTTCGTCCATGTGTAGAGTGTGAGAGTCTCCAAAGCTCAACATCTAATATGGCTTGTTGTTTTGCTCGCTAGCAGTGACTACCAAAGCCTATCTTGCGTTGGGCAACGATAGTATACAAGGTTGAAATGTGTCCCTAAATTTCCTTATTGGTTTCGTATTTACAATATGAAATGTTCTGTCTACCAAAATTTAAGAAATCATTGAAATTAATAGCGTCTGCTATCAGTTTTTAGCCCCAAAGCAAGCTATGATCGACCTAAATGTTGTTGTTAGCACTCCGTCGCTTACGACGACGAGGGTTCCAGTTGATCCGGTCAACGGAACAGCCTGCTCGTGAAATTAACGTGCAAGTGGCTGAGCACTCCACAGAAACGTGTACCCTTAACGTAGTTCTCGGGGATATTCAGCGTGACACAGAGTGTGACAAGGCTGGCCCTTTGAATTACAGGCACAACAGAAACAGGTAGAGAAAGTTGTGGTGAAAGAATACAGCAGGGTTCGCCACCATCCCCTCCCGGAGCCTCGTGGAGCTTTAGGTGTTTTTGCTCACTCACAACGCCCGGTCTGGGAATCGAAACCGCGATCCTATGACCGCACGTCCGCTGCCCTTACCACTGTGCCATTGCGCCTCCACGGTCGACCTAACTACTCTATGATGAACAATAATGCACCAAAGAGGTCCGATGCTTGGAAGTTCAATTTCTCTTCTAGTGCCTCTATTCCAGATTAAGCGACATAATGGTCAAGGGAACATTTTCGTGTCCCTTTCACATTTGCATAAAGTGCCACAGCTCCTATCTCTTTCTTCCCACTTGCTACACCTACGATCGGTGAGCGTATTCTAGTCATGGCTAACCCGTCTTTTTTAAGAATACGTTATCTGAAATGCTTCGTGTCCAGCTAGTATCTAGTTCTATATTATCTAAACTGGCCGTTCTTTATTTAAGACAGTTGAATTTGAGTTGAGCTGATGTGGTTACTACCTCTAATAAACTAAGCGACGATGAAGATGCTACTTCTGCCATCTGGTGTTGTAGTGGTTTCCTGTATAGTTATACGAAAGATGCTCGGTAGAATAAGAAGAAACAAAGTACTATGAAATTCCAGTAACGAATCCTAGCAACGCGACCGATGCATTTCTTCTTTTCCTTCTAATCTCTTAATCAAGAGGAGAATCGGTGCCTATAGCCCTCAACATGCGTTTTGAGACTGGTGATAGTGGTGGTGGTGGTAGTGGTGGTAGTGAGGAGAGCATCCTTAAAGCGGAGACCTGTCCAAATGCTTGCAGCAGAAGAGAATCCCCCGTTAAAAACATCAAAGATGGCAAGTGATGGTGCTAAACTGGTTGACGGTTGAAGTGTACAACTCAAGTTCACCATTATGGGATTTGAACTCAGAACGTAAAAAGATGGAACCAATAGCGCAAAGCATCCGGCCTGTTGTTCTCACAGTTTCGTTCTTCCGCCAATGCACTAAATTGCAATTTTATCGACACTGAAAAATGATAGTCAAAGTTGAATTAAAAGTAACAGAAGTTGAACTCAAAGCATAGAGCGTCGTAATAAGAACCACGGCGTCCTGAGTCCCATCACGGTATTCGGTTGCTGTTAAGAAATCAAAACGAGTAAACCGGAATTCACATACTGCTTTGCATTTGCTTTAACATAGTTACAACTTCACATCCCGCCTATGCTCGGTGTAACAACTGCAAGGATAAATATAAGGAACAATTTGCTACCACTTCTAGTAATGTCATGCAAAGGGATACTACATTAGCTTAAAAATGATCTGGGGTATTTTTCATATCTTTAAAGAATTCTTTTTGCATTTCATGTATGTGTGCGCGCGCATGTGGTCAGTTGGTAGTATCTTTCGAGAGTCGGATAGCTTTTATGGCAAGTGTTTTAGCACCTCGCGCTGTCAGTTCGAATCCCGCTGAGATCAATTCACAAGGCAGCGCTTCCAGGTAGACAAATGATGTTCCAGAGCCGTGCTGTAACCATTGTTTTTGTTCTTTTCGTCGGTTTGGGTGTTTATTTATTATCATTATTATTTTATAAGAAATCGTTTGTAGTCAGACCTAGAGAGGGATCGGCTCTAACAGACCTAAAATTGCACAGGAAAAGCCATACGTAACGATTGGACTTGTACGACCCCATGGAATATACATTCAAGCATAGCTCAACGCAAGGTACAATGTTATATACATAGGCGCAAGAGTGGCTGTGTGGTAAGCAACTTGCTTACCCACCATATGGTTCCGGTTTCCGTCACACTACATCGCTTGACAACCGATGCTGGTGTTTTTACATCCCCATAACTTAGCAGTTCCGCAAAAGAGACCGATAGAATATGTACTAGACTTACAAAGAACAAGTCCTGGGGTCGATTTGTTCGACTAAAGGCGGTGCTCCAGCATGGCCGCAATCAAATGACTGAAACAAATAAAAGAATAAAAGAATATATATATAAACACACACACACACACGCGCATATGAGGTAGTGCTCAAAAGTTCATAACTTTAGGGGCATGGCGAAATGTCTGATGGGAGGCCTAACATTCCGAGTCTTTTGTATCGGGCTTAGAAAACCTGAAGAACCGCTGCAATATTGTGTTTTTCTGAGAGAAGAACACGTTTAGTAAAATCTTAATTATCTGAGTCTCCTGTATTTTCTTTTACCCAGAGCCAGGAACTTTTCATCATTTCCTCGTAAACGTGTGTGTGTTTGTGTGTGTGTGTGTGTGTGTGTGCGTGTGTGTGTGTACGCACTGACGCACAGGGACATGGTTGATGCGACAGGATAAGGAGCAATGCTAGAAAACTGTATATTCCTCCCTAAAATGAACGGTAATGGTAGCCAATTCCAAGTACCTATTCATTAATTAGTGATAAACCAAAACACTGATTTGGGACCGAAAGTAATCTTAAATCAAAAATAAATTGTTGTCCTTACCTTTTTCAAATTGAACAAATATGTTTTCTTGCTTTTACACACACACACACACACACACACAAATATATACACTCACATTTTAACATGCGTTAAAATATGTGTGAATTTATCTAACTCTCTCTCCCTCCCTCGCACTGGCTTTCACTATGTATATATATATATATATATATATATATATATATATATATATATATATATATATATATATATATATATATACATACATATATATATATATATATATATATATATATATATATATATATATATATATATATAAATGCATGTATGTATACACAACTCACCCACGATCATATATATCTATATATATATATATATATATATATGTATCTATATACATAGAGAGAGACAGGCAGAGCTAGATACGTAGGAAAAGGTTTATATATAAATAATTCTATATGTCTAAAATATAGATATATACATGCTTGCCAATTGCATGTATGCGTACATACATTCGTGCACACACGTACACGCGCGTGCGCACGCACACATGTACACGCACGCGCGCACACGCATATAGACACACCCACAAATCAGTATTGCTTGTGATATGTCATTTATATTATATTTTAAATCTTAGCGGTTCGATAAATTCCAGTGAAAAAAGTTTCGGGTTAAATTAAGTCCCGAAATAGTTGTTATTGTTTGTTCCTTCTCGAGCCATGGCTGGCACATAAGGGCCGGTTTCCTGGTTTCAGTGGCGTATAGGTTCCCCACCTGGACGGGACGCTAGTTTGTCGCAGGTGAGCTGCTAGATGCAGGAGGAAAAAGTGAGAGAAACTTGTGGCGAAAGAATCAGCAGAAGTTTTCCATTACCTTCTGCCAGAGCCGCGTGGAGCTTAGGTGTTTCGCTCATAAACACACACATCGCCCGGTCTGAGATTCGAACCCACGATCCCTCGATCGTGAGTTACGCTGCTCTAACCACTAGGCCCTCTGCCTCCACACCGAAGTCGTTACGATTACGATAATCTTTGGAAGTAGTGTTCCAGTATGACCGCCATTCAATGACTAGAATCCCTGAGAAAATGCATACGTGTATGTGTACGCGTATGTTTATATATATACGTGCCAGTGTGAGCAAGATCTGAAAGATTAAACTCGTGCCTGCATGTCTGTAAAACTCCGAATAATATTTATGGGAATCATTAACTGCAAAACTACAAATCCATACTCCACACAGCGTATTGAGTGAGCACGACTTTATACACCTGGGCACTGTCTACACGCACACAGATACATGCACACATAAACATACATATGTGTGTGTGCGTGTATATATATATATATATATATATATATATGTATTTATCGCTATTTCCTTCTACACACCCACGTGCTCACGTACAGCTTGAATATTTAATAGCCTTGATCTGGAAGTTGCGTTGTCGATTAAATTGATCTCGGCACTTGATTGATACTTACTTCATTGCCCCTTGAGGATTAAAAAAGCTTAGTCAACTCTTCTGGGATTTGTGCGCGGAACGTACTGAACGCTCGTAACTAAGCACTGCGTGGCATTCTGTTATCTATCGGCATTGTGTGCTTTGGAGATAGAGGTGCATATCCTTACACGCGCACACACACACACACACACACACACACACACATATATATATATATATATATATACACACATTTATGTATGTATACAAAGAAAAAATATTAGATAGTGCAATTCAGTAGTATTGCTTCCCAGTAAAACAAAGCACCATATTATCGACTGCTATTTCCAGTAAACATTGGTCCATTGTTGTACCACAAATCTATATTTATATATGTATGTGTATGTGTGTGGAGATGCAAGTTTATGCATATTAATATTGATATAAAGGAGGCAAGTATACTTTGACATTGTCTTAATAAGATTCTCTCGAACTCATTTGGTTTGTAGTTCAATATCAGTGCGCTACTACTAACTGTAGTGTCTTTCATCATAGCTTTAGTTTAATCAAATCATTGTGAGTGTAATTTCGTAGGTGTAAACTTTGATGAT
>NC_142939.1:11793071-11808071 GCF_046866305.1 Octopus bimaculoides | reverse complement strand
TCTCTCACAGAGGCACACTGAAGTATATGTGTATATATAGAGTGAGAGACAAACAGATAGATAGATAGATAGATAGATAGATAGATAGATAGATAGATATTCGAATTTGTAAATACCCACGGATGCTGGTCTGTCCACCTATTTCTCTCTCTCTCTGTCTCTCTCTCTCTCTCTCGCTCTATCTATTTATCTATCTATCTGTCTGTCTGTCTGTCTGTCTGTCTATCTCTCTACTTAGCTCTCTCTATATACAAATTATATACGTATATATAAATATACAGAGAAAGGGTAAAAAGAGAGAAGGCAAAGGAAAAGGTGAGATAGGGAATGAGAGGGAGGGGAAGAGATAGAAAAGTTGGGCGACGGAGGAATGGAGAGAAAGAATTCAGCAGCAAATGAAGTGGCGGCAATAATGTTCGTCAGAGATTCCGGTCCATGCAGACGATACACCGCGAGATCTAAAGTGGCCATAAACAGTTATTTTAACTCTTGTTGTTTTCGGAATAATATAATGCGTTGAACATTTTTGTGTGGGTGTATAATTCATGTTCGGTTTAATGTCGCTGCTTCTCGTTTTCTCTTATTGTTTTTTTTTTATTATATAGATGCATGTAAATATATTTATTGAATTGTGCACACACTCACACACACACACACACACACATACACGCACATACACGCACTCACACACGCACACGCACATATACACACACATACATACACTGAGTTATGTACATACACATATATATGCATGCATGTATACATACAAATATGTATATATACGGGGGCGCGCGCGTAGTGTATGTATATATACACACATATATATGCATACATATATATGTATGTATATATATTTATATATATATATATATTTATATATATATATATATATATATATATATATATATATATATATAAATTTAAATAAGAGCCTTAACGCAATCCATAGTAAAACTTGTTTAATAACGTATTTATATTTGGTAGAGATCTAAAAATACATATATATATATATAGAGAGAGAGAGATCTAAATATACATACATATACATATATATATATATATATATATATATATATATATATATATATATATATATATATATATATATATATATATATATATATATATATATATACACATATACATATATACATATATATATATTCATATATATATACTACAAAAATAATATTTTTATAAAGGCTTTGCGAGTTAGGGAGAGAAAGTGATTATGTAAGGCTCATAGTATAATAACTGAATATAACACATGCAACACATTGTGGATTTTATGTTGACTTCGGCAATGTGTTTTGAAAAGGTTATGTTCCTGAGACTCCCCTCCGATTCCTCTATTGAATTATAGTGTGAGTGGTTTATTATTCAACAGACACTTCCATGCTTAACATACTATCGAAGCAGAATCAACGTGACGAGGGTGGCTTTTTGAATTACAGCCAGCCGCTACTAACCTGTTTCAGTACAATTTCCGTTTGTCTATTTTCGTCAAAAGGCTTTGGAAACTCGACCAGATATATTGCAGAGTGGGATCGAACCAAGAACATCGCGATTAAGTTTGCGTGTCGTATTTCTTGTTAACTACATCATGCCTAGTTCTATATCGTATGCATTTATGCATGGCATGATCTTCAAAGTTTTGCTTTTGTTTTTTATTTTCTAATATGTATTTACGTAAGTAGTTACCCATGCAGAAACGAACGCAGGAGAATGCACTCGAGGTCATACCATACAATATATGTGCGTGTGTGTGCGTGTGTGTGTGTGTGTGTGTGTGTGTGTGTGAGTGAGTATGTATATATGTATGTATACATATATATACATATATATATATATATATATATACATACACACTTATGTACATATATATTTACATATATTTATATATACATATGTATACATATGTATATATGTATTTAGATACATATATATATATATATATATATATATATACATATATATACATATATATACATATATATACATATATGTGCGTATGTATTTAGATGCGTATATATATACATATGTCTACATATGTGTGCATGTATATATGCTTATATATATATGTGTATATATATATGGATGTCTATATATATGTATATATATTTTATATATACGCGTGTGCATGTAAGTGTGCATCTACATATGTAAATGTATGTACACATACATACATACATATATATATATATATATATATATATATATATATATATATATATATATATATATATATATATATGCATGTATGTGTACGTATATATGCACGTTCTATATATGTATGTTTCTATGCACACATACTCACACGCATACACAATCATATATATTTCATACAAAACAAAAACACACATACACAAGCACACGCACGTGGACTCACACACACAGACACACACACACAAACACACACAAACACACAAACGATCATATAAAAAAAACAAAAACATATCCGGTTAGACACTTACAATCTTCAGTACGTTTTATGCGAATGTAAAAATAGCAACGGGCAGGTAAGCGATTGATCAAGTAATGTATGGAGCCATTTGATGTACGTGTTGACCTGTCCGTGATTCAGCCATTTTGAATTAGCAGTGATGGTGGTTGTAGCAGAAGCGCAGATGGTGATGATTGTGCCGGTGGCGATAGCCATGTTCACGGTGTGGCTTGTACTTCATTTTATGCGGGCAACCATTGTATGGAATATTCTCTCATTTTATATACTACGTTATGAAGCAGGTGGATAGATATATATTTATTATCGATTTTGTTTTTCACATTCGCACACGCGTTACATGCTGCTGTTTTTTTCTTTATTTCTTTTTCTTTTTCTTTTTTTTGCTTAGCTTTAGGTATCTCTGAACCAGTTGAAATACGATCGAATGCGCTCCGACTATGAATACCATATTTATATATGCATATGTTAACTGTATGGTCAAATCTGGACCATCTAAGAATACACATACACACACAATTAAACACATGTATGTATGTATATATGTATATATATATAACTCTTCGAAACGCTTAGTTTTAGAATGGTGGCAGCTGATGAAGGAAATGTTCTCTATGTGGCCTGTGTGTTTTCTGTACTCTGTTTATCATTTTGTCTCCGTTATTTTTTGCAACGTCCTGTACCCAGATATGCATCTATATATACATGTAGATGTAGGTATGTACATACATGTACGTATATATGCATATACTCATTTATTATTTGTATCATACATATATATATATATATATATATATATATATATATACATATATATATGTATATATTTTTATTCTCAAATGCAGGTTAATGTTAATGATATAGCATGAACAGGATAAACTACCCATATTTTGCAGAAAAATGTGTCGGCGGCAAGCCATGAGACATTTTTCTGCAAAATATGGAGAGTTTATCCTGTTCATACTATATGATTAGCATTATCCTGCGTTTGAGAATAAAATTTATTTCCTTAACCTTCTAGACATCTCAAAGCTTCTGAAGCAACCTTCGTTTACTTTCAACGTAATTTGAATTCACATATTCATATATATATATATATATATATATATATATATATATATATGTGTGTGTGTGTGTGCGTATGTATGTATGTATGTATGTATGTGTGTGTGTGTGTGTGTGTGTGTGTCTTGAATACAAATTCCACCGAGGTCGACTTTGTATCGTTTTATCCTTTCGGGATCGATGAAGTAGATTGATACTATTGATCTGCAGTGGATTCACACACGATGGGAAAAAAGAGGGAGAAATAGTGATTCTAGCTGGATGTATTTACAGGGAAACGAGCATTGAGCAGCGTTTAAGATAAAGCTTATTTGGTCAATAAGCAGAAATCGTAATGGGGGAAATAAGAATTAGGGGTGACAGAATTATTCGGTGGGCTCGGACGCTGAGGAAGATTGCACACAACTTCCTGTTCCTGAAAATCAGGAACCATTATTGAATTATGGTGGAAATTATTACAGCCAGTTATTGTATACCTTGGACAACACAATCCGCTATGCGATTATGTGAGACTGTAGAATGTAACTAGTAAGAGACATGGCTACTGTGTCTTGGCAATAGGTCAAATGACGACGTAGACGTTCTTTCATTGGCCTCCGGTCGATGATATTAAGAGGAGAGTCATTTCGTCCAGTTGAAGGAGGCTAGGATACTATTGTTTTCTCTCCCCCCCCTCTCTGCCCCTCTCTCTCTCTCCCCCTCTCTCTCCCCCCTTCCCCCTCTCTCTCCCCCTCGCTCTCCCCCTCGCTCTCTCTCCCCTCGCTCTCTCTCCCCTCCCCCCTCGCTCTCTCTCCCCTCCCCCCTCGCTCTCTCTCCCCTCCCCCTCGCTCTCTCTCCCTCTCACTCGCCCTCTCTGTCTCCCCTCTGTCTCCCCCTCGCTCTCTCCTCTCTCCCTCCCCCTCCCCCTCTCTCTCTCCCTCCCCCTCCCCCTCCCTCTCCCTCTCCCCTCCCCCTCCCATCACCCTGTTTCTCGCCCTCTCTCTCTCCCTCCCCTCTTCCCATCTCCCCTCCCCTCCCCCTTTCCCCATCTCCCCCTTTCCCCATCTCCCCCTTTCCCCATCTCCCCCTTTCCCCATCTCCCCCTCTCTCCATCTCCCCCTCTTTCCATCTCCCCCTCTCTCCATCTCCCCTCCCCCTCTCTCCATCTCCCCCTCTCTCCCCTCTCTCCATATCCCCCTCTCTCTCCCCTCTCTCCACCTCTCCCCTTTCCCCTCCTCTCTTACTCACTTTATATACATATATAATTACCCATATAAGTGCGTCTCTGTATGCACATACATGTTATCGTTCGCTTGTGGGTGCGTGTGTGTGTGCATTTGTGTGTGAGTGTATGTGTGTATATATATATATATATATATATATATATATATATATATATATTCCTCTCTCCATTATCGTCTCTCATTTCATCATTCGTATTCTCTTCCGTCCACGCAACAACTCATTCAATACCTCCCACTACTGCTCTACTATTTTGACCAGTTTTGCATATCATGTTATACCTCCTCATCCCATTTAAGTTTCTTGTAACATACCCAATGACACCCACTACTACTATTACTACTACTACTACTACTACTACTACCACTACTACTTATTTCATCCCTTTTCTTGTCTACTATTTTACAATCCTATTTATTTACCGAAAAGTAGAATCTAGCAGTTTCACTTTATCATTTTAACACTTCGAGACCCGACCAAGTGCAACGTTAATTGCTGGTACAAATGTAAAAGTTTAACTTGCACAGAGAAATTATAGGTGTCCAAAGAGCTAAATAGCTCTCCACAAAATCATCTCTTTTTAACTATTAGAATGTATGTATGCTAAAATGATCAGATTCTGAAATGACCAGATTCTGAAAGTCATTTGCTAGGTTAAAATATTTTCTTCGTCCTACAGCTCATTAATAATATGGCCATTCTCATGATTGAGCCTTCATAAATTTAGTCAGTCTCTTTGTCTATCCGTTTGTCTGTCCGTTTGTCTGTCCGTTTGTCTGTCTGTCTGTCTGTATGCATCTATGTACATACGCACGTATGTATGTACGTATGTGTGTATGTCTATATCTATGTATGTATTTATGTATGTATGTTTGTATGTATGTATGTATGTATGCTTTAGTTTAATATTTAAAATTACCAATAAGAAACCGGTTTCTACTCCAGAGCCAAGGTTCTTTTAGTAGAATTTGGATACCGTCAAATAGATAGTTATTTATATGTTTTTAGTCTGTTTCTGATTAAAGTTTCAAAATTGTTTGGATCGTCGTGTGACAAAGTTATATACTAATGACGTTTTTTAACGAAAGAGAGAGATAGAGAGAGAGAGAGAGAGAGAGAGAGAGAGAGAGAGAGTTCTCTTTTCTTCATCATCATTTCCGCTAACATTCACAGTTTAAATTTTAAGAAGGTTTTCCAGATGTTTGTTGCCCGAGATTGTGAGATGACTTGTAACAAATAAATCACAGAGCTATGTTCTTTCTATAAGAATGTCGGTAAGGGACTGTTTTAGCAATATTATTGGCCCCACACCGTCAGGCAAATCAATGTACGGAGCCCTATCGTATTTAGTTATAGCTAACCACAGAATACGTATGTTAGATTTGGACACCTAGACCAGCGGTTCTCGAACGCTACTCCCAGGGCCGCATGCGGCTCTTAAGCATTCTTCCAGCGATCCCCGACGATCTTCCTTCTATAAATATAATAAACTTTTCTTTAAATTGTCTTATTTTATTTTTTTACATTTTCTTCTTTTTTTTTTTTTTGAAGCCCCTAAAAGTTCCAGGTTTGGGATCTGGCCCGGATATTAAAAGGTTGAGAAACACTGCATTGGACCTTCGAACCCCCTAACGAATTGCCTAGTGCACCCCTGCTTTAGGACAGCCATACTTTGATCCAAACTGGTTGATCTATATTTGATACTCCAATGATAATGGATATAAAATTGTAATTGTACTTTAGGTGCTGGATTCATAAATCTATTCTTTCTCCTGTGTTTTTCTTACCACATTGTTGTCAAATGTGCAGCTGGCTTCCGCAACAACAACCTGTTGTTTTTCATTTATTTATTTATTTATTACTTCATATTTTTTGTGGAAGGTGGTTAGATACGATTCACTGTTCATTTACTTTTGCTTACTCTGTTGTGTCCTGAAAATGTAATCATGCATGACTTTCCGCTATTAATCAAAAGCTTTCTTCTGAGATTTTGTTGTGATAGATCAGTGCTACTTCCCTAGCTGTATATTTCTAGTCATAGGTCAGAGAATACTTCTCGTGTACTAATTCGTTAACACTCATGATGATAAGCAATCACTCACTCACTCAATCGATCAATCAATCAATCAATCAATCAATCAATCAATCACAATCTATCTATCTATCTATATATATATTTCTCTCTCTCTCTCTCTCTCTCTCTCTCTCTCTCTCTATATATATATATATATATATATATATATATATATATATCGAAATGCGGAGTAGATGAAACAGGGACAACTGACGAAGGGGTATACTCTATATGTTGCATGTCTCGTTTCTCACTTTGTTTTTTTTCGTTGTTCGATAAAGTTCGTTTTCTATGTTTTCGTCTGTACGTTTTCGTTTCTCATTGTGTTTAACGTTCTTTTTTTATATCCTGTACCCATATATGCATGTATGCATATGCATACATACAGATGCAGGTATGTACATACATGTATAGATATATGCATATATCTATATATTATTTATATTATTATATATATATTTATAAATATCTACCTAATCATCTATCTATCTATCTATCTATCTATCTATCTATCTCTTTATATATATATATATATAATATATATATATATATATATATATATATATATATATATATATATATATATATATATATATATATATATGTATATATGCGTTTTGAACATGTGTAGGCATTGTATGCTTCTGTTAGTGACGCAACGAAATATATACAACCTGCATATCATACACAGTTCCATTGAAAAGATTTGAATGACGCTGTACACAGAAGCATTTATACATACTTGAATATATATTTTGAATACACCATGTTGGTATGTATGCATTAAAAATATCATGATATGAAATAATATATGTGTATGTTTAGTGCATCTGTAATTGTATGCATGTAAATATATCTAAACATGTCTACAACTACACGCGTCTACATATATATGTACGTATACATGTAATTATGTATCTAGGTTGAACTGAATAATAGAAAGTGTGACAAAGTAATCGATACATGTCGCAGATATTATGCATTCTTTCCTGGCAGCTGAAATTTCACTCAGACGGTTCCACAACAATCATGTGTCTACCGAAAGACATTACAATTTGTGAATTTTTCCTTGAAATGAGTAAAGGAACGCCTATGAAAGAAACTGAAGAAAAACCAAACTGGAGGTTAATGGAATTTACTTGAATCATCCGCTTGATATCTCTATGAATTGCATTTGTATATGTAATCTTAAAATTACGATTTATTTCTCGGTTTGTTATGTTTTATCTCGTGTAATTAATATATACACTCAAACACACTAACTACATACATAAATACATACATACATGCATGCATACAATCATACATATGCACGTACATACATAAGGACATACATGCATACGTCACAAACGTACATACACTCATACATAGATTACAAACATACATACAAACAGAGGCACTTATGCACACAGATATAATGTAATTTATTATAATTATGAATTGACAAAGTACCGATACATATTTTCCTAGACACAAGTTATATATGAAGAAATTTACGTTATCTAATGTAATAATTGTATACATACGAATGCTTTACATGCATACATAAATATACACAGACATACATATATACACGCACACATACACACACATGTACGCACACACTCACACATACGCATAGTTTTCCATGGAATGCATTTATACTGTTTCAAACACTTGTATTTCCTCACGTTGTAAAAATATATTCTGGAACAAGTCAAAGATATTTTGGTAGCCCAGATTCTGCAATCATCTACCCCCATTTACTGCTTACCTGTCGAAGTTATGAAGAATATGTAAAGCAATCAGATACAGGTGTAAAATCAAATATTGACAAGATATTTCCATACACTCATTCATTCGTAAGAAAACCATGTTGGTACTTCTGATATTAAAAAGTTTACGTCAGAATTGCACGATTATGTCTTTATGCTAAGAAGAGATGTTACAGACTTTTGTACGGTGACGAACAATCTTGTAACTTGCATAATTGATAGCTGAAGAAGGTGCTCTTGACAAATCTTGAGAAATACAAAGCAGATGTTTAGCAGGTGTCTTCAGTCTTAGAGACAGAAGCTCCCGTAATTCATTAACAGAGGAAATTGATCAGGTGACAGAAGAAATAGCACACACCGAGCAGAAAGCTTTGTGATGCCAAGTTCATTGTTCAGAATATTCTCAGCTCTACCACGCAATATACTAATTGTATTGGGCATTGAATTGATAGTCTATCGCCTGTCACTCATCACCATTGGTGAACACAATCAATGTTCTCCTGAACGGTGACAGTTGCTGGAGGTCCAGGCCTTGGGTCATCTTCAAGACTCTCCCTTCACCTCCTAAATTCAGCAACCCACTTTTACGCTGTTCAAAAAGCTGGAACATCTTCCCCTAATGTAGTAAACACGTCAGTGTGAATGTCATTTTTTCTGCAGACAATTGATAACAACACTACGATGCCAAATTCTGTCCATTTTCAAGAAAAGAGGTTAGTAGTTACTTTTGAAGTCTCTGAATAGTCAAATGTCAGTTTATCTGGAAAGAAAACAATGCAGTTACCAATGATAAGCTTTGAAATTGATGTATACAATATTTATCAGCTCTAGCATCACTCCTCCTTAGTCAGCCTCTGAACATTTCAGCCGACATTCGTACATTATTACCTAACTTATATAAACATAAATGTATTTATATACGTACTTAAATGGGCTTTATATATATTAATATGTATATACATAAATGTACACATATAAATGCATGTCTATGTACACACACACACACACACACTTATATATATATATATACAGACATGTATACATATACACACACGTATGTATATCTATTTATATACTTGTAAATATTTAGTTCATCTATACACACGTATGTTTACTTGCATGTATGTATATGAACATATCGAAGAGCGTAGGCTTGAAACGTAAAAGACTTTTTCACTTCCCGAGCGTCAAACTGATACATCTGTTTGTTGTTTACACACCCGTTTTCGTCTTTCGCTTCTTTTTTGTAAATTCTCACTATATGAACATATCTATATATATATATATATATATATATATATATATATATATATATATATATATATATATATGTATATATATACGTATATATATGTATATATATAAGTATATACGCATATATGTGCATATATATATATATATGTATATATGCATATGTACATACATATATATATACACATATATGTATACATATTTAAAAACATATATATATATATATATATATATATATATATATATATATATATATATATATATATATATATATATATATATATATAGTGAGAGAGAGAGAAAGATATGTTCACACCGATATACATCCATACACACACGTACACTCTTACAACACTCTCACACGCGCATATGCGTGATATTTACCAGCACAAATATATCACAAATAGTTACCTAAGCTTCAGCGTGTATATTCATATGTGTAAGTCCGTGTTTATACAATATCTAACGTAATACAGACATGTATGTAAACGCAAGTCTGTATTTATATTCCTATATATCACCAGGCTTATGCAAATTTACGCAGCTTCGTTCGTTTCCCAAAATATAAAATAAGCAGTAAATTCCATTTCACACTCGTTTTGAATAAGACAGAAAATGTATGTTGTTCCAGTATGGAGTGGCGGGTTTAATTTCCTTGTGACTTCATTCATTCTCTTTTTATATACATATATATATATATATATATATATATATATATATATATATATATATATATATATATATATATATATAGATATATATCTATCTGTCGTTTTTTTTTTCATTATATTTCTTTACTCATTCATTTTTCTGGCCCTCCATCAGGTTATCACGCTTATACAGACAAATCTTTACATATGCACTTACAGTTTGACTGCTATTCATATCTACGCATATTTGAATTGAGAGAGAATTTGAGAAAGAGAAAGAGAGTGTGTGTGTGTATGTGTGTGTGTGTGTGTGTGTGTGTGTGTGTGTGTGTGTGTGTGTGTAATAGGAGGGAGGCACGGGAAAGAGTGAGAGAGTGAGGATATCAGTAAGTGAATGAGTGTGTGTGCGTGTGAGATAGAGATAGGGATTGAGAGAGATATGTTTAAATACAAGTGATGTAAGTAATGGCTGGCGAGAACTATATTTCGATACAGGAAGAGAGAGAGAGTGCGAAAGAGAAGAGTGTTTCAGTAAAGAATCATGATGTGAAAGATAAATGTATATAGACATATGATAAGAGACGGAGGTCTTTTTTGTAAAAGCTCTGAGAGAGAGAGAAAGAAAGAGAGAGAGAGGGGGAGAGAGGGAGAAAGTGAGAGAGAACGAATAAGAAAGAGAAGGCGAAAGAAGTACATTTTGGTAGAAAGTCTAAATAAAAGTCAGCCATATGTATAGAGATGGTGTGTGTGATAGAAAGGAAGAGAAAGAGAGAGAGAGAGAGAGAGAGAGAGAGCGGGAGAGAGGGAGAAAGTGAGAGAGGACGAATAAGAAAGAGACGGCGAAAGAAGTACATTTTGGTAGAAAATCCAAATAAAAGTCAGCCATATGTATAGAGATAGTGTGTGTGATAGAAAGGAAGAGAAAGAGAGAGAGAGAGAGAGAGAGAGAGAGAGTGAGAGAGAGAGAGAGAGAGAGAGAGAGAAGGTGTTGTTTTTGTGGAGAGAGTATGTGAAAAAAAGCATATATAGAGAAACAAAGTTGAACATTTTGGTAAAGGATCCACAAATATTGACATATATGCTGAAAGGGGAGAGTGATTTGGGTTTTTGTAGACAGACTAAGTGTGTGTGTGTGTGTGTGTGAGAGAGAGAGAGAGAGAGGGGCAGACAGACAGAGAGGGGAGAAACAGAGAGAGTAATCTTTTGGCTGAGAGACTAAGTGAAAAAGAAGGAGAGTGTGACAGAGGGGTATTTTTAAAAGAGAACTAAGTCATAGAAAAGCTACACTCTAACACGAAAGCAGAAGGGACCCTACGAAAATATACATACAAAAAGGGAAATGAAAAGAATATATGTATGTTCGTAGAGAGAAGGAAGTATTTAGTTAGAGTGAATGTGTGGAAATGAGGGAATAACGAGATGATATTATTTTTTAGTAGAGGCATAAATTCAAAAAACAAGGAGGCGAAGAGGAACAGAATTAACATAATGGAATGAAGATAAATAAGACAATGCCGAAAATGTTTTACATGGGCCCGCTTAACGCTACGACACCGGAAGTGGGTACAATTATCATCATATTAAGGTAACACCAGATCATTGGAGAGAATTCCTTGAACGATAATTGTGCTCTGTTTGTAGGGATATTACATTCTCATCCGTTTAATGCTATGTAAACCGTATTAAACCGTTGACTGTATTGAACTTTGAGATTTCCGAAAGAGGATTAGCTGTGATTTATACAAAATAAGACAATAAATAAGCGAATTCAACATTTGGCTTTGTGTCTTAGCTACAGATATCGTTAATAATAAATCGAGCATATTTTAATTTTGGGTTTAGATTTAGAACGAATAGATTTCCATTGTGGATTTCCATTTCGTATTTCCAGAAAATTCGATCATTAACATTATCAGACATTTTAAAATCTATATTCATTTTGTTCTTTTGAAATATATAAATGAATCAATAAATAAAACCTTGCAAATTCTCCGAGATAAGTTGGAACTCTGTTACATATATCTACAAAACTCACACATTTCTGATTTTCAGTAGCTCTCTTTCTTTCCCTCTATCTCAGTGCATGTGTGTGCATATGTGTGTCTGTAATTTTATATCTATATATATATGATACATATATCAATGAACCATAGTATATATCAACTATGCTTTATACACATATGACTGTGTATAGAATTGCTTGTCTGTATATGTGTATAAATATGTATTAATATGTGTGTTTAATTGTGAGTGTTTATGTGTATGCGTGTGAGTTTTATTAAATTGTAGATAAATCTTCAAAAGATGCGAAAATATATGAAAAGCAAAAATATAGAGATACAGAGCATTGAAGAAAAATTATATAAAATACGGAAAAATATATTGATAACTAATTAGAAGTATAGTCTTGAGTTAATTAGTAAAAAACTAAATCATAATCATTAAAAAGACCCATCGGATATTAAACCTAAATAGTTTATTAATGAAACATTCCTTTCTTCTCTTTTGTTCTTGCTTGCTTGTGTTATTCATGCAGCATAGTAGAGAACAAAAATGATCAAATGGTTTTTTTGAATTTATCGTATGCATAAGCAAATACGTATACTATGGTATGTATAAGTAAATATATGTATACAGACATATCTATAATCGCTGACTAATTCGTTAGCATGAAGCTATTGGTAATAGATTATTAACTTAAATTCCATTAAAAAGTATGTCTATTTATGTTTTTTATGCAGAGGCTTCCAGTTCGCATTCGGGTGTTCTCACATTATGTTTCCTTCGTGCTTTTTCCTATGCTCTTATACTCCATGCTGGAGCACCGCCTTTAGTCGAGCAAATCGACCCCAGGACTTATTCTTTGTAAGCCTAGTACTTATTCTGTCAGTCTCTTTTTGCCGGACCACTAAATTACGGGAAAGTAAACACACCTCCATCGGGTGTCAAGCGATGTTGGGGGGGGGGGGGACAAAGACAGACACACAAACATATACACACACACACACACACACACACACATATATATATATATATATATATATATATATACACGACGGGCTTCTTTCAGTTTCCGTCTATCAAATCCACTCACAAGGCTTTGGTCGGCCCGAGGCTATAGTAGAAGACACTTGTCCAAGGTACCACGCAGTGGAAATGAACATTGAACCATGTGGTTGGTAAGCAAGGTACTTACCACACAGTCACCCCTACGCCTATGTATGGAATTTAAGGAGAAGGACAAGTTGATTACCTCGGCCATGATACTTGACTGGTACACTGGTACATTATTTTATCGACTCCGAAAGAATGGAAGGCAAAGTTGATTTCGGCGGTATTCGAACTCAGAGCGTAAAGAGCCGCTACTAAGCATTTTGTCTGACGCGCTAATGATTCTGCCAGCTCGCCACCTAATAATATTGGTTTCAAATTTTGGATTATTTTTATTTTATCGACACCGAACGGATGAAATGCTAAGTCCCTCGGCGCAATTTAAACTCGGAACATAAAGGCGGACGAAGTACTGCTAAGCATTTTGCCCGGCGCGTAAACGATTTGCTGCCTAATAATAATAATAATAATAATAATAATGATAAATAATAATAGTAATAATACTAATCTTTGCTACTAAAGGCACAAGGCCTGAAATTTGAGGAAGGAGGTAGTCGTTCCTAGAGTTTCACTGTTACTTAACTTATCGACCCCGAAAGGATGAAAGACACAGTCGACCTTGGCAATAATAATAATAATAATAATAACAGAAAATTGCACTACTGGGCACTGCACACATCCTACGCAAAACATTTTCAATACAGTAACCATAAGAGCATCACAGCAAACCACAGCACATACCCAAGGCACACAGAGCTCGGTTGTGAAGTGAAATCACGTTATAAAACTAAAACTACTGAACAATAATAATAATAATAATAATAATAATAATAATAATAATAATAATAATAACAGCTTCCACTAGTATTTTCTCCTATTCAATGTGTTAGATCATGTTTCACTGTCGTATTTGCCTTCACCATGGACAGTTTTTATCGATCAGACCTACGGTGTGGCCTTACCTTTATCTTTATTCAAAGGAATACATCAGTCGATGTGGCTGTCCTTTATACCAAAAACATTATGTCATATTAGAGGAAATTTCGCTGCTATTTCTTGTATGTCGGATGACAAGGTAGAGGATGTCTCATCGTCTGATTTGGTTAAAGTTTGTAGTCTTTTTGTATGGAATTGTCAGCACTCTGTATAACTGAGTTATGTTGAAAATATCAGATGCTGCAGGAAATATGTCTTACTATACAAATTGCACATTAAATCACTTGGAGCATTCGGAATATTTCAAAGGTGAGGAATCTAGTTTCAACTGTCAGTAATTGCATATTTGTATATCTATTTTTATACCCACTAAACTATGTAAAATGCAAACGATTTGAAGCTAAAAATACAACGGGTTAAAACAAAAAAACAAAAAAAACATCCTATTCTATATAACAGTAAAAATACAATTTGAAT
>NC_142939.1:11783071-11788071 GCF_046866305.1 Octopus bimaculoides | reverse complement strand
AAGTCTATCACCACCACCACTACCACCACCACCACCACAACTTTCAGGAAGTAATTAGTATATACAAATAAGACCCACGCACATACACCATGTTGACCTTCATCCAGCAACCAAACTATCCATTTGCTCTTTTCAACTTCACTGCTCATTAAGTTTTAATTTTATATAACCTTTAGGTTTCAGTTATGAACAATAATCCATATTTACCATAAATACATTATTTTTCACTTCCTCTTCCTTCCCCCCTTAACACCTATAAAGCCCTTTACATCTCCATAAATTTCGCAATGAAAAACCTTCACCACAACATTCGTCTCGAGAGAGAAATTCTCCTTATAGACAATGTACATTATCTGGCAGGCAATATTTCTCTCTCGAGACAGTTTTCGCACTTCTACGTACACGAATGTACATAGCGTAACTTTAATCACCGCTGCTTAATGTATCTTTAATTGATTAATTCCATAAATTAAAATTAGTACATTACTAATAACTGAATATAAATCAAGTTTACTAGGTTCTCATAAAAGTAAACCCACATTCACCTCGATGGCATTTGTTGAAAAGCTGTTTGTATTTATCAGTTAGGAAAGAAAGACAGTGACCATGGACCATTCCAGGGTCTCTGCGACTGGTGAGAAGGATATATTCTCAAATCTGAGACTTTGGTCTGAATTCTTGCGAAACAGTTGAGTCCGAGAATTAAATTTAGTCTTTTACCGAAGTAATTCATTGCAGAGCTTGAACTCAGAACACAAGAGAGAAAAAAAAAACAAAACAAAAACAAAGAACGAAACGAAAGAAAGAAATTGAGAAAATAGTATGGTTTCGGTATGATTTTTACTATTCAGTCTATCTGCGGCACCGGGTACTTTTGTTTAGTTTCGACCGGGAAAGAAGGGCAAGGTTGGTTAATGGTGAAATTTGTACGTTTAACGTTTGAAGTAGCAACAGCCGATGTATTGTATTTATCTTCCAGTCTCACTACTTTCTCTTGGCCAATTTATCACCTGAAATACATAATACGAAACACTGTAGTCTTGATCAGTGCTTTAATAAGCCCCGAGGAGAGAAGCATCAAGTTAACCATATATGTATAATAAACTGGACTACTACTATTACTACTGCTACTACTCCCCCGCATTCGCCGCAGCCAGCACCACTGTTGCCACTACCACCACCATTGAGTGATTTCGTTAGAGATTGAGTGTTGTTATTTAACTAAATAACTGTTGCACAAAAAGAAATAGACGCAGGGAAAGAGGGGAACACACACCCATACATACATGAATACATACACAAATGTTATACATGTACATACATACATACATACATACATACATACATATACAAATATGAGTATAGGCATATAGACGCTCACACATACACACACACACACACACATGTATGTATGTATTCCGATCGATGTTTGCCTGAGGTTTTTAAATGTGTGTGTGTGTGTGTGTGTGTGTGAGTGTGTGTGCGTGTGTGTGCGTGTGTGCGAGTGTGTGTGTGTGTGTGCGCGCGTGTGTGTGCGTGCGTGTGTGTGCGCGCTGTCAGAGTAGATTTTGTATGAAACTCCTATCCCGATTGTAAGTTCGTTTTTAATTCATCAAGCGTGGAGAAGTTATGCACCGGCATGAATATTGCGCGACTAGACATCTCATCGTTAAAATATCGGATTTCAAACTGCGATGGTACCATATCTGAAAGCGATATTAAAAATAAGAAAAATATTATTAAGGTTGTACCAATATTCCTAGCTGCTCCAATATTCTAACAGTGATGTAAAGCTGTAGTAACGAATATATATCCTTTAGCACTTTACGCTTCAACAAATACAACATCAAGTACATTTCGTTTTAAAATATATTCCAAGGAAAAGAAGTGGTGTTAAAATTTTTTCTGATCCTACACCTCAACATTGGTATGATCGATAGAAATATTCCTACAGCTTATACTTTTCAAATCAGTGTCTGTGGAAAAGACGTATTTAGAGAGAGGAGGAATGGAATTCTAAATGATACAGTGCTGAGTATCACTCAATAGAAATTATGATAGCAAATCATTCGCGAAGATCAGATTCTTTGTCTTTAAGGAACGAAGATATAAAATATAAAATATTTGTTTCTAACAAGACAAGGGGAAGGCGTGGCTGTGTGGTAAGAAGTTTGTTTCCTAACCACTTGGGTCCGAGTTCAGTGCCACTGAGTGACGGCTAGAGAGAGTGCCTTCTATTATAACACCGGATCAACGAAAGCCTTGTAAGTGAATGTGGTAGCCGCAATGTGGTAACCGCAAACTGAAAGAAGTTCGTCATATATATATATATATATATATATATATACATACACACACACACACACACACACATATATATATATGTATGTGTGTATATATATATATATATATATATATATATATATATATATATATATATATATATATGTGTATATATATCCAATAGAGGAAACAAGAACGTAACGGATGACAAAGAAAACATACAGACAGAAGGACGATACAAAGACGGACAAAAAGACCAGGACGGAACATTCGTGGCTTTCTATACTTCAGTCAAGCTACCAATCATCATTACAGTTTCGGCCTGTTACACTTGAGACTGTTAAAAATTGGTAGGCCTCAAAAATCCAAGCTAAGAGCATTAAACTTTTGGAAGAAAGCGAGCATGTGCGACAACACAGACAAAAAAGCGAGAAAACGGAGAAAAATGTTACTTGATTACAAATACAAATAGGTGTCTTTCGACTAAAAGGACAAGCTAAGTTAAGCTGGCGTGTGATGTGGAAACCTTGCGGCAACAAACATTAGTAAAAGTCAGGAGACAGGAAAATAAGGTGTAGTGCGAGTGGCGGTCAGGCCAAACGAGAAAGATCATACTTGGCCAAGCACCGATCACGGAGGAAGAACCAGACACACACACACACACACACACACACACACACACACACACACACACACACATATATATATATATATATATATATATATATATATATGGGGGGTGTATGTGTGTGTCTCCCAATTGCTAACGCTTGACGACCAGTGTTGGTTTGTCTATGTCCCTGTAATTTGGCTTAAGAAACTAACAGAATAATTACCAGGCTTCAATGAAAATAAGTACTGGGATTGATTTGTTACATTAAAACCCCATTTCAGATGGTGCCCCAGTATGGCTGTAGTCCGAAAACTAAAACAATCAAAAGATAAAAAGAAGTTAATCTTTATATATTTTGTAACTGAACACATATATAGCTATAAATTGCAAAATTCACACACAACCATAGACTAGCACTCAACACATATAGAATAATAAATAGAAGGCTTTAAATTACAAGCTCAATCAGCCTGAAGGATTTCCGCGCTGTTTTCGTCAACCTAATTACAACGGAAAGCCTTATGTTTGCCTGCGGCCATCATAAAGGTAATTTACACAAAATGTCATGGGTCCCCTAACTGCGAAGCGAGATTTTAGTGTTTTGATCAGTGATATGATGCGATTTGAGGGCCTCTTGGTTTCTTATCGGCGACTTCTAAATACCAAAGTATTCTTAGTTTCAGACATAGGAAGCAAAATCTAGAATACTAGATAAATAAATAAGAACTAATCATATAAGAATACAGAACGATGAAGCAAGTCGCTAGCTCTGTAGTTTTTAAAATCTTTATAAACACTTATTCTTGGCAAGAATAATATTTTATTCCGCTTTCCTTCGCGGTTTTCATCATTTATTTTACGTCAAGAATGTTCTGGAAGGTAACTAGTGCTAAAAACATAATAATTAATATTACATTTTAATTATCTTACTGATTTAAACACCTCATTAGTTAAAGGAAATTACGTTATATATCATAGAGAATATCATAGAGCAGATGAATTGATTATAAATCATGAATAAATCATATGCTCTACGGAGTATTACGTAGTTTTCTCGTGTATTTACTGCCAAACTGCCTAATCTGCCGCAAAAGCAGGTGCATCGTTATGGTGACTGATACGTACACACATGTACATATAATACATAGATACATAATATATATATATATATATATATATATATATATATATACACACGTATATGTACATACATTCATCCATATACATACATACACACACATATATATGTGTGTACACATATACATATACATGCACTTTTATTTGTGTGTATATATATATATATATATATATATATATATATATATATATATATATATATATATATATACATATATATATATGTATGTATATGTACATATATTTTATATATACATTCATATCTTTTACTTGTTTCAGATATTTGACTTTGGCCATACTGGAGCACCGCTTTTAGTCTTTATAAGCCTAGTACTAATTCTGTCAAACTCTTTTGCCGAACACCTTTTTACGGGGACGTAAACACACCAACATCGGTGGTCAAGCGATGGAGGGGGACAAACACACGCACATACACACGCACACACACACACACACGTATATATATATATATAGATAGATAGATAGATAGATAGATAGATAGACATATATATATATATATGTATATATATATATATATATATATATATATATATATATATATATATATATATATATATATATATATATATATATATATATATATATATATATATATGTATATATATATACGATGGACTTCTTTCAGTTTCTGTGTACCAGATCCACTCACAAGGCTTTGGTTGACTCTAGGCAATAGTAGAAGACACTTGCCGCCCAAGGTGCTACGCAGTGGGACCGAACCCAGAACCATGTGGTTGAGAAGCAAGCTTCTTAACACACATCCATAGATAGATAAATAGATAGACGCAGAGGAAATACTCTGAGCACGGTAATTCAATATGGCTGCCTACTATATTATGCGTGAAACTACTAAACGGTAGACCTCAGGAAACAAAGAAACAAAAATAATCGGTACAGTTCGGAGACTGAAAACATGGCTTTGTGAAATTAGAAAAAATGTAATCAA
>NC_142939.1:11755571-11778071 GCF_046866305.1 Octopus bimaculoides | reverse complement strand
TCAACAAAATCATAAGGACGAACAAAAATATAAATAACTGAAAAAAAAGAAGATAAAAGAAAAAATATATAACACACCTATGCAATGTTACACCCACGCAAGTATACAAAAGTATGTGTATATATAAATATACACACACATATTCTAATTGACTATATTTGCATCCTAAAGATACAATTGCAATCATTCATACAGAAACAAGCGCTCTCCCACCACACAACAAAAAATAAAGTAGAATATTTTAAGATAGTAATAAAAATTCACACGAAATTTGACAAATCCATATTACAAGTGCCTCATACTACCATGTGAGCATCAGCTTTTAATGTTCTATCTCTACTCTTCCCACCACCATCACTACTTGCCGGAAGTGCGAATACGACGTTATGTAGCAGGAAGTCTTAAAAATTAATAACTTCTACGTAGCATTTTAAATAGGGATTCTCATGGCATCTACAAATCGTTGGTGACGTACATACATGCGCATATACACACATAGACATAACACCCACCCCCTCACCAATGTATATGTGTGTGTGTGTGTGTGTGTGTGTGTGTGTGTGTGTGTGTGTGCATGTGTATGTATATATGTATACATGCAACATACGTGTGTATACGTATGTATGAACGTACAAATGTCGTTGTATTTTTGAAATTGTATTTATGTGCGAGTTTATGTACACACAAACACGCCTACACACGCATGCATATGTGTGTGTCTGTATGTATGTATGTATGTATATATATATATGTGTGTGTGTGTGTGTGTATGTATGTGTTTGTGTGCGCATGTATGTATATATATATATATATATATATAAATATGTATGTATGTATATATATATATATATATATAAATATATATGTATGTATATATATATATACATGCATAAATGTGTAGATGTACAGTGTACCTATATAAAAAATGCATGCATACATGAATATATATATGTATGTATATATATTTGTATGTACATAGCAATAAAGAGAAATAGGTAAAAAAAATATTTAAACACGTAGATAACTAAATGGATACATAAACCAAATGTCTTACGTTATGTCTACGTGGGTATATACTGATAGTGCGCCTACTAAAAACATCCACGTTCTTCTATTGATTTATACATAATGTGTTTATATTTTATATATAAAAACGTAAATAAGCGATTTTTAGTACTCATCAGTTTTATTGACTGTGTCTATGAATTCTTTATACAGACTTACATATATATTCACATATGTTTTTTTATTGTTAGATAGATAAATTGATAACAATAGTTCGATACATAACTACAATACTTAATCTTTTATCGAACATTGACGGATACACTCACACAGGGACACACACATTAGTGTGTGTAACTATATATATATATATATATATATATATATATATATATATATATATATGTATGTATAATTATGTGTATTTCTTCTATCTTAATGAATAAAAATTCTTCTGATAGAATAAATGTGTTAATAGAAACCAATGTAGCAAAGAACTCAGAGAAGGTTACAATTTTAATATCAAAGATCCCTATGGATCACACAGGTTGTAATCCTTTGAAACATATGTAGGAATAAAGTATGCAATTATAACATGCGTTTTCTCCATTCCTTAAATTCTTATATATATATATATATATATATATATATATATATATATATATATATATATATATATAATACAAACATTCCTTGACATACATCAGTACTTGGTTCCAAGGAAACCATGTTAAGTCGGCAAACGACGTAAAACGAAAGTACATTCTAAAATCTTGGTCAGCTTATATTTGTTTTAAGAAATGGCTTTGTACATATTTTCACATGTATTTTATTTGATTTCCCACTTCAGTATTGGTTTTTAGACGATTTTAAAAAGTTTTTGTTTGATTCTTTTAAATACATTGCCAAGACCGACGTAAATTTGTATAAATCGAATGAAGTTATAGTTTTTTTCCCCCCATTAACATTCAAAAAGAACAGACAAAAAAGAACGCCAAGTTGAAAAAGACGTAACTTGAAACAAATTTATATATATATATATATATATATATATATATATACATATATATATATATACATATATATATATATATGTAGCAATAGATATTTAGAATTCTCTGGAACGCTGTCTTTACTGACAGTTTTTTTTTTTTTTTTTGGTGATCGGCATGAATTCTTAGAAAAATAGCTGACATAAATCTCAGGAAAATGTCTATTGACATCTGCACCTATATATATATATATATATATATATATATATATATATATATACCCATGCACACACATGCATGCTTATATATTGAATACTGTGTGCGCGTGTGTGTGTATGTGTGTATTTGCGTGCGTGTGTGAATCAGTATCTTAGCGTCTGTAATATTGGTAAAGCATTCCTATCAAAATTTCCGCCATTTGCCAACATAACAGGTCTGATATTGCTGTTTACGACAGTAAAGGAAATGATGTACAGTCAGAGAGGTCAGCTGCCCTGCAGTTGAGAACATTTCTCCCATAATCAGCAAAGGAAAAGAATATTTATGAAGAACTGCTTCGAAATCTATTGCTTTTCTCTATCCAAATTGTAAATTCACATTTTACCGATAATCATTCTTGTACTCGGCTACGTTAGTAAATATTTAAATGACAATCTGGAAGAAGCCGGGATTTTCAGGAGAAAACATTGGCCCTCTGACATGCAATATGCGGCAAAGTAATATTATGCAACAATTTTCTAAATTAAAACAGGCTACAGATTCCGTTTTCTCACGGTTTCATCACGTCTTCACTTTTATAGGTTATCACCATAAAAATTTAACATGGTTTGTATAAAGCCCGAGCTTATCATAGGGCAAGTAAGTTTTATGGAGTACTAGACCATTGAGCATTCAAAGCTTCTATTTCCCTAAAATATTCTGCAGTTATTTCTCTACTACTACTACTACTACTACTACTACTACTACTACTACTACTACTACTACTACTACTGCTGCTGCTGCTGCTCTTGCTACTACAACTACTACTACTACTACTACTACTACTACTACTACTAATAATAATAATAATAATAATAATAATAATAATAATAATATTAATAATAATAATAATAATAATAATAACAATAATAATAATAATAATAATAATAATAATAATAATAATAATAATAATAATAATAATAATGATGATAGCTATAACAACAGCAACAGTTATTCTTTCCATTTCACTTCTCAGAGCTCTCGATTCCACTTGTTCCGGTTAACTCTGTAATAGCGGACAACAATCTGTAGCCGAGGGTCTCACGAGATCTCTTCCCAAAAAGACTTAACAACCAAGTGCGAATCTCAAAATCGTCGATGTCTCTCAATAAAGCACTTTTCTGTGCATGCTCTATCCGCATGTCAATCCCAATTTTAGTAACAAACTTCTTAAACCCGGTTATTCAAAATGTTATTCAGTATAATTTGAGAGCGGTGTTGAGATTCCCTATTTTAGATAAATTATTATGATCATCACATTTTCGAGATTATGAAAAGTTTCATTTCAATAAATAATTACCCGAAAGACCTTTGCCTGTTTCTACCCTGTTTTATTCAAGTAGAGACAAGGCGTGTGGCTTAGTGGCTAGGGTATTCACTTCCCGATTGTAATTTTACATGTTCAATTCTCGGTGACGCGTTGTGTCCTTGTGCAAGACACTTTATTTTCACGCTGCTCCAGGACGCTCAAGCTGGCAAAAATGAGTACTACCTGTATTTCAATGGCCCAGCCTCGTCACACTTTATGTCACGCTGAATCTCACTGAGAGTTACGTTATGGGTACACGTGTCTGCTGTGGAGTACTCAGCCATATGCATGTTATTTTCATAAGTAGGCTGTTCCGTTGATCGGATCAAACTTGAACCTGCGTCGACGTAACCGACGGAATGCCAGTTGTTTAAGTAGGAAAGTTTTATGGCTTTCTTTTGACTTGTTTTCTTTTTTATTCATCTAAACTATATGTAAATCCAGGTAGATTACGACTGTGTTTTCAGCTGCTGGACGTGATGCAGTAGTTTGAGGAATACATTTAAAAACCAGAACATCTAAAAAAAAAAAAAATTAAAAACACGTCCAATAATTCTGTCACAAATGAGCAATCTCAAAGAACTACTTGGTTTACTGGGAATTACATCAAACAGGAAGAAATGCAAAGTTAACGAGAAACTACTCTAAAACCTATTAAACTATCAACACAAGATTTAAAAGAATTAAGATTATATCTCTCAGACAAACAAGAAAACAGAAGAGAATTCCGTAAGTCAAAAGTTCAAAAAAGGAAGAAACTACTCGAGTGCGAACTCATCGTACACGAAGAGACAACAACAGTGAAATGACAAGAATTAATAGAAAGATGAGACACGGTTAGTATTCTTAAGATGGAGATCGAGAGAAAAAATTTCGGCGTCACAACAAGGATTAGAGACGTGTTTATAGAATATAAAATATTCAGTGACATTTATATATATATATATATATATATATATATATATATATATATATATATATATATACATATATATATATATATATATATATATATATATATATATATATATATATATATATATATATATATATATATATATATATATATATATATATATATATATATGGGAGAATATACAAATAATAACAACAGACGAGGACAGGTGGTGTAAATAACAAAAGGATATATTAGTATGACGCTCGGGAATACGGAAAGTCTTTGACGTTTCGAGCTACGCTCTTCAACAGAAAGAATACGGAGACAAGGAGAAAAACACGGAGAAAAAAATTGATATATATATATATATATATATATATATCTTCGATTTCAGTTACAAGTTGAGAATCATAGTGTTTGGTAAATTCGGCATTTGAGCTCAGTACGTAAAGTCCGAAAATATATTCCTAAGCATTTTGCCCGGCATACTAACTATTCTGCCAGTCTGATGCCGTCACACGCAGACGCTTATTAAAAGCTAGCAATAAATAAGACCTGAATTATGAGAAAATAGTAAAGATGGCTGAACATGTGATTAAAAAAAGATAAAATACCTTTCGTATTGTCATCTGTAATAGACGTTTGGTCTCAGCATCTACCTTGTATAAAGCCCTATTCTGTATCCTCTAAAGCCTAATTTCGTATCATCTAAAGCCCAATTTTGTATTCACTGTCTCGGTCATATTTTTCTTTGTTTTTCTAAGTTGTGTTAAGTCTTATGTTTCTGGTACATCGTGTCGCATTTGTTTTCTTAATTTTTTGAAATTCTGTATTTATAGTGTCTACCATTATGAATAATTCAGTACGTCATATTATATTATAACCACATACTATCATTCACGAGAAGATGGGTTCCTTTCTGAAATAAACAACTGAGAATTATTCCATGGAGCCATAACCTATTTATAATGACTAACAAGGTAACATGTTCTGGAGAGGTATGATCGGTGTGAATAACAAGAAGCCATTTGGTGCACACGGCTTCGTAGGCGATGATAGTACATATAGTTGTTATATAGTATGATATTATTTATATTAAATTATAAAGTAATTCTCTATTATGTCATATAATATTCTATGTTGTACTGAAATATATTAAATAAATATACGCACATGTAAATTATTAAATACTACTGAAGCTGCTTAATAAATGCATCGGAGTGTGTATGATATCTATGTATGATATCTATGTATGATATCTATATCTCTCTCTCTCTCTCTCTCTATATATATATATATGTGTGTGTGTCTGTATATATATATATATATATATATATATATATATATATATATATATATATATATATATATATATATATATATATATATATATGTATATATATATATATATATATATATATATATATATATATATATATATATATATATATATATGTATATATATATATATATATATATATATATATATATATATATATATATATATACATATATATATATATATATATATATATATACATATATATATATATATATATATATACACACATATATATATATATATATATATATATATATATATATATATATATATATATATATATATATTATATATATATATATATATATATATATATATATATATATATATATATATATATATATATATATATATATATATATATATATATATGCATATGTATCCAGTAATGTAAAGTAGAATGCGGATATAGCTCCATATACAGACCAACATGTAAACGCATACATATATGCACACAAGGTCACGAAAACAGATGTACGTAAATTTATGCACACACACACACACACACATATATATATATGCACCTAAGAACACATAGATGCAGGCACACCCACACTTACATGAATTCACTATTAGTATATGTGCATATACAATAAATGTCTAATTTACTTAGCAAAAGACAGCGTTTGATAGACAGGTGTATGTAAATGAAAATAAAACCTGTGAGGCATAAATATACCTACACATTCGTAATATAAATATAAATATATATACACGTATATATATCTGTATGTATATGTATATATGTGTGTGTACATCAATATATGTGTGTGCATGCGTGTTTACTATATCAAATATACGTGCATTCTCTCTCTCCCTCTCTCTCTCTCTCTCTCTCTCTCTCTCTCTCTCTCTTTCTGTACACGAACAAACACTCATTCACACATATACATACACGTATATATATATATATATATATATATATATATATATATATATATATATATATATATATATATATTTATATATATATATATGCAGGTATATATATGTATATGCGTGCATGTATGTTTTTGTCTATAAGCATGTGTGTGACTACCATATAAAATCATACATAGAAAAATGTACGAGAATGTCTGTATGTGTGCATGTGTGCATGTGTGCGTGCGTGCGTGTGTGTGTGCGTCTATGTGCGTATGTGCATGCGTTTGTACATCTGTGTGTTTGTGTGTGTGTGTGTTTGTGCGTGTGGCTTGAAGGTGAATGGAAACACACGAAAATTCAAAAGGAACGTTTGTAGAGGCAAATAAGAAAATGTAAATCTCTTGGTAGAAGCGTCATTTTGTGCAAAAGCAAACGACAAACAGAAGAAGGAGAGATATGTGTGAATCGTTGTTGGAAGTAGACACACTTGGGAAAAGTCATTTTGAGTTCATTCAGGGTCAAATTTCGTGGAAACGGCAACGAATCTAATTCTTGCGGTTGAATCTTGAGTAATTTTTATCCAGTGATTTACTTTGAAAACACAAATATGAACTTGAAGCTATGTCAAAATGTTAACGCAATTTTTTGATTTTCCGTTGTTTTATTAGATTTTATTTTATTTTATTTTATTTTATTTACGTCCAACATTTTTTTAGCATATCTGATACATATACGTACACACGTATAGCAATCGAATGAGATTATGTATATGGATACAAATGTGTGTACAGCCTTTATAAGCACACACAGACACGCGCGCGTAATTGTATAATTGTATACATAAATGTATACATATATTCAGAGAGAGAGAGAGAGAGAGAGAGAGCGAAAGAGATATATTACACACATATGCAGAAATGTGTGTGTATATGTGTGTGAGTGTGCACTCGCGTGTATGCTTGTATGTATATAAATGCACATTTTGTAACATGCGACCGAGTCTATTCATATAAATACATATATTTCAGTGTTTCTGTCTATCTATCTATCTATCTATCTATCGATATCTCCTTTAAGTGTTTATCTATGTGGCCTCCATGTTCCCACACACATGCATGCAGGCTGGTGTTATGTTTCGTGACGTGTTTGGTCAGGTGGTCGATCAAGTTGTCGATAGTTTTGTCAATGGCAGGTATCTGAGATAGATGATGTGTTTGTGCATGCATCTGGTCACGTAACTGGCTATAATAGGAACGGATGTACTTTTCGACACATTTACGGAATTCCTATCTTTTGTTTTTTGAAAAGTAATGCAAAGTGTATCGATGGGACAGCATTCGCTGGCTTTAGATCTATTTTTAAACTTACTTTCTGTCATCCCTATATAATTGTTTGCTAATGGAGAATACATCGATGAAAGACGTTTCTTTCAATGCAATTAGCTTTCATGCGGCATGCGTTTATATTGCAGCAGTTGTATGTCGGTTTTTACACTTGTTGGCATTACCGTTGAATGCCCGCAATACGGCTTTTTGTAATGTTGGACAGCTAAAGCTAATGTTGACGTTGTTCTCGTTGAATAGCTGGAGGAATCTCTACCCGATCGAGCAGCGTTTATGGGTGCGCTTCCAGAAAGTTTTTACCACACATTTCGTTTATTACATTGCTGTTGTATGAAATACTGTGATAACATTCCTTTCCTTTGAATAATTAAACCGACGTGATGCTCAGAGACAGTGATTAAAACATAACAACACCTAAAGGAAAGTAACTCACACCAGAACAAACTCTTCGGCGAAATGATTCAAGAAAACCTCAACGTGGTCATTCGAACTGATAGAAATAGCATCCTCATGTACCTCAAATCACACACTATTGTCTTTAGATGCAAAAAAGAAACATTGGATAATACAGTAATTGATACAGATAGAATGATAGAATGGTAGAATGATAGAATGATAGATGATGGCGGTTGTATACCTCAAATAATAAGTATATTTGATTAGATTGAACAGCGTAAAATGCTGTGTATCATCTCAGAAGGCTAAAGTATCTGTCGTAAACGGGTGAGTCTTCTTACATCGGGGTCACCACTTTTAGAGTGTCGGGTGTGTATAAGAAGATGAAGACTGTTTAACATAGCAAATAAAATTTATTTAGAAAAGACGGTACAAACACAGCTTTTACATGATGTAAGAAATCAGATATCCACGCGTCTTGGATATGCGTGCGTGTGTGAACTGTTTTACTGGATTGCTTTATACTTGTTCAATTCTTGCCCTTACAAACATATTCAGTGTGCTTGCATGTATGATATATATATATATATATATATATATATATATATATATATATATATATATATATATATATATATGCACATACTTACATACATACATATATACGCACATTACACATATAAAATACCGTATAAGTGCATATGTGTGTTTGTAGGAGAGTGTGATGGATGGGTGTGTATTCATTGAAAGGTTCATGAATTGTGTCCACTTCAAAGAAAAATGCGGGCCTTATTGTCTACATTCTTGCCAAGTAATCCACTACGCACCCCTCCAACAAACACACGCACATTTCATAGAATAAAGCGAGAGAGAGAGAGAGAGAGAGAGAGAGAGGGAGGGAGAGAGAGAGAAATAGGTGCGCCAGTGTCTGTATGTATTTTGTGTGTGTGAGTGCGTGCGTGCGTGATTTCTAGATTACTTGGCAAAAACGTAGACAATAAGACACGCATTATTTATTTTTTTTGTTTTTTAAGTGGATGCAGTTGAAGAACATTCCAGCTGAACACCTTATTTAGGCTTTTCAGTCTTTTCATGTGCTTTTAGAGTGTGATCAAATAAGGAAATGTATTAATGTATTTGCAGTATATGAGGCTTACTGTCTCTATTAGAAATCGATATATATTTGCTGTATGTAAGTTAGGTCACTTTACATCTTTCGAGATCGATATTGCCTTTTATCTTTGAAGGGATGATAAAATAAGTATCTGACAAGAGGTGGGTTCGATATTATCGAATACTTAGGTCTACTCGTTAAATGTATAAGTTGTGAGTTGAAACCGAAAATAACAAGACACGGAAATGACGTCAAGATGGGCCGGTCCCAGAAATGTTTATCATCCACCCGTATCGATGAAACGAATTACAAGTTATGTATTGTATCGATTTAAAAGGTCAACCTCTCCACACCAAATAGTGTTCGACTTCAATAACATATTCATAAGTTTGTTCCCTGTTAAAAGCAATGCATTGCGTCCTTGAGCGAGGTAATTCATTTCACATTGTTCCTGTCTACTCAGTTAAAAATGAAAACCAGCCAACTAACTGCCAGTGTAGCCCTCTCTCCTACCGGCTGTCATTGTCACGATCATTCGCTCGATCGAGCGGAGAATGTTTGACAAGGAACTTATGGCAATTCAGGATTATGTAGGCAGTTAAAACGCCTTGTGAAAGCGTGGTACAAGCACACAAACTAATAGAACTAAATCTATATGATATGGTACAAACTCACTTCAGATACGACCAACTACTGCATTATTAACCCTCTTGAACACACACGCGCGCGCGCACAAGCACACACACATATATACATATACACATATATATATATACATACATACGTATGTATACTTACATATGTATATATTCATCTTCATATATTTATATAGATAACTAATACGTTACATATCAAAATATATATATTTTATATATATATATATATATATATATATATATATATATATATATAAAATATATATATTTTGATATCTAACGTAATAGTTTTAAAAAACCATTGGTGTCATATCTAGCGTGAACTAAACATCTCTTCAGCAGAATAAAAAGTTGGCATCAAAATTTGTAGCAACGTTATAAGAGAGTAAGTAACGCCTCCAATCAAGTTTAGATCTAAATAACTTTTTTTGTTTTAAAAGCAAAATATATGTACTTACCTCATATGATAGAAGAAAGCATAAGGCAAAATCTTAAATTATTAACTGACACGTTATTAATTAGCATAATAGCATAGCCTGGAAAAACACATGGATTATATGGAAAAAATGCGAGCAAGAGAAATAATAAATTTAAGATTATAAACCTGCAAAAGTACAGGACAAGTCATTACATCTGGTAACGTAAAAAACAAGAAAACTTTTTACTTAAAATATTGCAGCTTCGGATAAACTTTGAATATTAAAAATTATTTGATTTTAATTTACAAACTAACATTATAATTAAATAGCTACCATCATTTTGTTAAAATATTCACACTCTAGAATACTTAAAAAATGAGAGTCAGAAATACTAATATAGCTAAAGTAGAATAGTGTATATGGTAGAATAGTATATATATTATGTAAAAGATTGGGACAAGACTAAAAATGTGAAGGCTTAGCAATAACTTAGGCAATAACTCAAGCAAATTTTACTGTGCATTTGTTGTTATCGATAGATTTTACTGTAATATATAACTAACTTTTATTATTCTATTTATTGTACTAAATAATGTACAACTATTATTTTTTATAACTTATTTTCAAATTTCTAATTATTAATTAATAATTAGAAAAATGAATTGTTTGAAGTTATTTTTATTTTTAATAGAAGTAACAAGTAATAACATAGAAGCAATAACTTGTAAAAACAATTTTAGTTTTCATAAAATCGAATATTTTCTAAGTCTAAATATTTTATTTGATATTTCATCATTAGCTGCAATTTTTTTTAAGTAAAAATGTTCTTGTTCTGAACTTTTCCAGATGTAATAACTTGTCCTATACTTTTCCAGGTTTATAGTCTTAAGAATATTATTTCTCTTGTTCACATTTTTCCATGTAATTTATATTTTCGTTTTGTAATTTAAACTGGATGTGAAATGAAGCAATTGTAGGTAACGATGATAATTAATTAATAAATCTATTACTGTCCAGAGAATCTCTCCATTTTCAAACTTAATAAGCATTGTGAGTGGATTTGGCAGAAAAACTGAAATAAGTCTGTCGTATATATGTGCGTGCGTGCGCGTGTGTGTGTGTGTGTGTGTGTGTGTGTGTGTGTGTGTGTGTGTGTGTGTGTGTGTGTGTGTGCGTTTGTGTGTCTGTGTTTGTTCTCCCAATATCTCTGACTACCGGTTTTGGTGTGTTTACGTTCCCGTAACTTAGCAGTTCGGCAAAAAGAAACCGATAGAGTAAGTACTAGGCTTACAAAGAATAAGTCCTGGGGTCGATTTGTTCGACTAAATGCGGTGCTCCAGCATGGCCGTATTCAAATGAGTGAAACAAATAAAAGAATAAAAGAACGCACACAATGCTGGTATATAAATATTTGTTTTCCATTACTATACATGCGCTACTTGCACCGCTAAATGACTCTGAACATAAAAGCCGTTAATTACATGTATTACCGCGTCTTTTAGTATGTTAGCTGCTGTGTTGTGCATACATGTCCGCCCATACAAATTCATACAAGTATTTCTGTCTCTGTGTCCGTGTGTGTGGATACATACACATACATACATACATACATGCATACATATATATATGCATACATGCATACTTATGTACTTAAGTGAATGTATATATATATATATATATGTGTGTGTGAGTGTGTGTGCGTATTTCTATTGTTACTTCAAATAGTCAAAGCAAAAGAAATGTCGAAAAACATATACGTGCGTGGGTGTATGTGTATTTGATGGCACAGTTATACACACGCAAATATGCAAAAATGTGTGTATTGATATAAGGATGTACATATACATGTATAAAGTTACTTGCACATATATGCACACGAATATGCACATATATATATATATACACACCATGCTTATATATATACATATATACATATAATTACATGAATGTATATATGTATGTTTATGAATACGTATAGATATATGTATATATCTATACACACACACACACACACACACACATATAGACTTTTTTAAAGAAAGCTGCTAAGGCATCAAAAAACTGTTACTCGGATTTTCATGTTCGCATTTGTCGGATAGTCTTGTCTTCTATCTATCTATCTATCTATCTATCTATCTATCTATCTATCTATCTGTATATATATATATATATATATATATATATATATATATATATATATATATATATATATATATATATATATATATATATATATACGCTTACATATCCATACAAGCGTACATACTTTCTTTCAGGAAAGAAATTAGAAGTGAAAATGGATGAAATATTCATCAATATATGTTCGTTTCCATTTCCACATATAGAGGTGTATGTATGTATATATGTATGTGCGTATGTATGTATGCACGTATGTACGCATGTATGTACTTCTATGATTGCATAGGCATGTATAGGCGGAACGTGTACGTGAGAAGTTGTGAGAGCTTATATATTGTAGAATGGTGAGAAACTTGAGCCGAAGCTCGTCAAAGAAGCACGAATACCTCACAACATTACTATGATTGGGAAGAGTACGCATACACGCACACACACAGACACACACACACACACACACACACACACACACACACACACACACACACACAAACACACACACACACACAGACATAAGCTAGTGTGTGTATAAAACCTGCTGCAGATTGGAATTTTTTCCTTTCTTGAACCTCTCACACCATTAAGAAAACCTACACCATCTACGCAAAATAACCAATACCATTCATTCTTCCATTTATCCGTCCATCCATCCACCCATCCACCCATATATGATGAGATACTGAAAAGTTCCTGGCTTTAAGGGTATAAGTGTATCGTGATTGGCCTGGTTGGTAGGGGTTGAGGATTCAACCCACTAAGGGATTATCCTCCATTTTCTAATTGATATATATATATATATATATATATATATATATATATATATATATATCGAAATGTAGAGTAGATAAAACAGCCGACAACTGATGAAGGGTCGTTCTTTATGTTACTTGTCTTGTTTTCCATTTGTTCCTTTCGATGTTCTCAAAGGTGTTCGTATTCCATATTTTCGTATCCCGTGTTGTTTACGTCTTGTGACGTCCTGTAGCCATATATGCATGTTTATATGCATATATATATGTATGTAGATATATGTATGTATATATGCCTATGTATATATATGCACAAGGATACAGAAAATTTCCTGAAATTTTATTTCAGCAGAATGGACATATTACTGTTGTGACAACATTTAAACAATCTAAGTGGAAAGAAGAATGCAAAAAGACCATCTTGACATAGCCAAACCTAGCAGGCTAGTAATTAATTCTAAGCGGAATTGTAACTGTGCCTGATTTTATTTGTCTTTTTTATCTAGTGATTTAAAGCTTAAGGGGGCAACCAGCCTTTCTACTTATAAGGAAAGCCAAGGGGTAAACATTATACATGGATATGGTTATAAAGATTCTTCTGGTCATAGCGGCAACACAATTTTAGGTTGGGTTTTTTTCACTACTAATATATATATATATTTACAAATGAAACAAAAGTGTATGGAAAAAATTTGTATTGCTTGGGGAATGAACTGGCGGCTCATTTATTATTACTCGGAGGTATACATGTGATCACTCAGAATATATATTGTATGACTCTTCAGATATTATACTGCACGTTTGTGAAGCACCAACAGATTCCCCACATAAACGTAAATGACTACATACATGCATACATAATTACATACACACATACATACAGATATAGGATATGCATACACATATGTGTGTGTGTATGTGTGTATATTTACATATATGTACATGTACGTGCATTCCCCTCCATAATTTTGATAGTCATAAATAGTAATATGGATGAGACAGAATGAGTCTAGTAAGATTAACGTAGATGAAGTTGGCTTAAATTTATCAAGATAAATATGAAGATAAGTAAATTGATTGACGCTGATGAATGCAGTTTCTATCCAAGCATACGACCCTGCATGGTAATGGGCGAAATATCATCACACGCAGACATAGGTTTTAGTATAATTAATGTAACAGGAAGCGTTGTTTGTTAGGAAGTGTGAAATTTTATGTGTAAAATGTAAGGCTGATATGCAATTTCGGCATTTGATTTGATTTTTGTGTGTGTGGTGGTGTAAGAGATTTTGCATTAAACATGGAATATATCATAATTTATGGCACCAGAATTTAGCTTAATGACAGAGAAGATAATTATGGTGGAAGGAGACGGAGAATGAGTGTTATTATTATTATTAAAGTTTTATGTGTTATTTTTTAATATTTTTTCTGTGTTTGGTAGTTGCTACTTTTGATAGTTTGTAAAGCTTTGAGAAGAGAAATACGTAATCTGAACAGCGTGACAAAATGGCGGATATATGTGGTAGACTTAATGGTTTGTCTGCCTGGTTGGTTTCCTGATTAGATATAGGGCTAGATGGATATATGGATGAATGAATTGATGGCATGTTGTCTGGTTGGCTAACTGGTTGGTTGGTGAAACACGCGCACACACACATACACATACACGCACAAACATACATACATCAATTTTAAAATTAATGAAAAATGTAACTTTTTCAAAGTTCGTCTCTCCGAGAAATGTTATAACATTCAGTGTTTAGTTAGGAACAATTGAGTTTCTGAGTTCAAATCATACTGAGATCGGTTTCACTCTTAAATTATTAATTTCGATATAGACACTAGGAACGCGGCGACTCACAGAATTGTTAGCCTGCCGGGCGAAATTTGGCGATATTTCGTCTGTTTTTAGGTCCCGAGTTCAAATTCCGTCGAGGTCGATTTTGCCTTTTATCCTTTTGGTTTCGATGAACACGAATTATCTAAACAACTAAATAACAGCTACAGACGAAATAGCTAAATATCAATTATATGCTGAATATTATGGATTAATTCCAATACTAAAAACCAGTATTAACCTGAATTTCAAGAGATAGCTGGAAGCCTTAAACTCAGCAAGTCTCAGAAAAAATAAGCTAAACTCTATCGTATCAGTTGGCTTACCTGGCGATAAGAAATAACAAATCTCTTACCAGAAAAATCATCAATCTGAACTCAACAATTTAATATAACCTGCTTAAACTTTTTCATAGAATTGAACTTATGACCTGTGGAAAGCAGTAAAACCCAGACGAAAATCTGATTTAAAGAAACAAGCTAAAAGCTTATGGGAAGTTAACTAAAACTTGTCTGTCTTAATTGACGCACTTGAAATGTTTCTCTGAAATCTGTCTTCACATAGAATCTTAGCTTAACTAAACTATATGGCTGTCATCGAAGAATTTAGCTCGGTAGGCACGGGAGACGATTTCGAAACAGTCGGATCAACGTCTTGAAAGATAACGAGAATTAAGCCGATCAAGACAAATGCATCAGCCAGATAGCAATTCTACATAAGACATACAACAACCGAAATGCAATTTCACAGACTTAAACTTTGCCGAAATGGTACATTGCAATAAGACAGAGATAAATTTAACGGTGCCAATGCTGATTACGCCATTGCTGTTCTTCTTCTTCTTCTTCTTCTTCTTCTTCTTCTTCCACATTATCCTTTTATCACCATAATCACTCAGATTGCCATAATCCGCTTCTTCCCACAATGTTCTTTCCTTTTTCTTCGCTTTCTGCCTCTTGGACGTGTTGTCGTCATTTCACTAGATTCGATGACAGATCTTGCAACTCACGTGACCTGTATTTCATTTCCTATTCCTACCTGCCGATAATTCATACTGACATACGGTGCCGGGACAAAAGGGACTTCTCATCTACAGGAATAAGTCTAAAACTAACATGGGAATGCTAGAATGACAATGTAAGCGGCGTAGGTCCCATCGACCCTGCATAGCTTCTTCAGTTTGTTTAGATCAAAAATGTTGATATTCAACCAACGACACATAACAAAGTTTCTCGATGTCCGCAGGTAAAGATACAATTGACATTCGATCTTATTGAACAAAAAGAAAGACCGAAGGAGGTTTTCCACTGGTCGGTGATGATTGCCTTTTGTCGCCGCCTCTGTATTTAGATTTAACTTATGAGTATTGAGGCCTCCCGGTAGACGACAGACGGAGTGGGAAGTCTCATAGTTTGCCGCACAAATACTTGGACAAAATGTCTAACTCTAAGTATATATGGGGTGAAACACAGTATACCATGGAGAGGAGAGTTAGATAAAGTATGTAGGACTGATTACAGATTATACATTAGAGGTTTTGAAACTGTGGTACGCATGAGAAATTATGGCGGTAAAAACACTAGAATTTTGAAGCAGGCACAACTAGATCCTATCGTTACCTACTTGAATGGAAAACTTAATTCTGAGCCTGGTCTAACACCATTATCTGGGATTTTGGGTGCCCTTAACAGAATCCATTCTGTTGCCAGTATTTGAACCAGATCTATGGTGTGAAGGTAATTTCCTCTCTTCCGCACATTAATCTTGGACGCCATGCAAAAGAAGGACCCTGACTTCCTTCCTCGCTAGAAATTAAATATGAAATAATTTAGGAAAGAGACAACACAGTCCAGATGACAGAATACAAATATCTGAACTGCTGGATTAGTTATGTGTAAGTTGCTGATTCGGTCGGACGCAACTTTCTACAGATCATATAAAAGATAAAATTAAAATGAAGTAAGATACTGTTGCAGAGTACGAGATTTAGAATGGTCTGTTACACACATCAGTCATTCCACATTAAGGACACTTCGAAGAAGTAGACAGGGAAGATAGGTGAACTTTGATCTGAAGTTGATTATTAGAGCAATTAAACTGATCATCAAGCTAATTAAAAATATGTAAATTTTCACGTTTCGGGAACGATTACTTAACTCTGCTCTGAAGCCGAAATGTTAATAAATCATCGGGCACCCATTCACATTCACTCATTCACCCATTCACCTTGACACCCATTCACAACAACAGCGAGATGGCCTACTACAAAGTAGAAAACCATAATTTGACAGCATAGCATATGAGAGGAGGAAAGGCGAGTGTACGAGAATATCTGAATGGAGGTGGTTTGAGTCTAGTCATGTTCTGACGATCAGAGGTGTTTTATAGAATCGGTAGCCAACGTAAGAAGAGGCAGTTTACTTGTAGAGTGTGTCTGCGAGTGACTTTATGCCAATCAGTCACGTGGAACTTTTCCTGGTGTTAATTCAGATATCTGTGTGCAGTTGCAGCACTGTCCCAGATGTGAGAGGCTCATAATATTCTTATAACTCTCACATGACCTTTGTAGAATGACACTAATTGTAAAGTGCTGAAATATTTGTTTTGTTCTGTAGACATGGGTCATTTGTTTGGATCCGATTCTAGTTGTGTTAAGTGTGTACTTTCGATGATAGTGAGATCCAAAAATTGGAACGGGTATCAATCGAACACTGATAACATTTAATCTCGACAAAAAAAAAAACCTTCAGCCAAAAACAACGAAATGCTAGGACCAGATTTGAACTCATGATTCATTACATGCAATCTGACATCGCATTTATTCGACGTATACGTGTAAACAAAAGAACGATTCCAATATTCTAGATAGACAATCTTATTACGAAAATCGCCGTTTCTTTTTTTTTTTTTTTTTGCTTTCTCAACTTTCATCTACTTTTAGTTGGAAAATGAAAATGCAATGTTCGTATATATATTTCTACTAGAATAACCTAACTATGGCCTTCAGATATATATTTTAATAGGTTCCACTGCTTACAAAATCGGTTGGCTCAGGTTATCGCCAATTAATAATCATAAGTGCCTAAAGATTCTGTAAAAATCACTTTGTTATCATGGGTGAACAACTTGACAGTGAGTAGTTCAACTAATGTGAAAAATTGGGCTGCCGGCGGGAATCTGAAATCCTAACATTATATTAATTACATTACCGAAATAATTTAGAGAAACTTTTAATTTATTTATTTAAATATTCATATTTAAATCACATGTATTAGATATAGCTTACTTTCATGTGCAGGTGAAACTGAGAAGAAGAATTCTGTCAAGTAAACCGATTAATATTATAAATGGAACCGAACACCGAGTTACAAGTAGAAGTCTTTAATATCTTGAATGATTTCTTCGTTTTTGAATGATTATCTTACTATACAATTGAATGAGTGATTGCTAATCATATAGCATTCATAGTCCGTTCCAGGTAAATGAAGCTGAAAAATACAAGAAAATAGCTGCAACAGAAATCGAAGGTTCTTTTAACCCCTACTCCTCGGACAAATATATATACATATATATACACGAGAAGGTGCTGACTAGTTCCTCACTTTAAGGGTATCGCGAAAGGCCTGATTGGAATCCCAAACTTCCAAGTTTTTGTACACAGCTTAGAAAAAGTAAGAACCGCTGCAGTAACTGTACAAATCTGAGAAGAGGTTATGTTGGATAAAACCATAATTAACTGATCCTCCTGTAGTTTCTTTCAGCGGAAGCCATGAACATATCAGCACCTCCTCGTATGAGTATATATATATATATATATATATATATATATATTATGTATTATATATGTGCATGTATTACAACGTACAACAAGAGGTTCACCACACACCATACAACATAAACTCATGTTTTATTCAAATTGTCTCCACCGCCAAAAGATGCGTCACAATTACGAAATGACACATGAATTGAGAAGAAACTAAGGCCACCAAAACAAATCGAGGATCACTTGGAAGTAGAAGGCATAGAGACGTGCTGACGATCATTCCAACGTTATTCCGGTCGAACAACAATGATGTGATAACGGCACAGAGCTGCTACAGAACGGAGTTGAATTAGAATTCAGGGCACACCATAGACTCATAGATGACCCTTCATCCTCGTATCGGCCTCCTACTGGACAGTTATTGTATACCCTGCAAGAGCAACCTGCTTCCTCTCTTGAAATGTGAGTACTTGCTAAATTATACTTTTATGTTAGGTGCACAACTAAAGGAGACTCTTAGGTTGTGTCTGTTAAATAAATGCATGCATCTATACGTGTGTGGGTGAAATGTTAGTCTATCAATCTAAGGAAAATCTTCCCCACACAAGTCTTGACGTTGAGTGAGAAGGGTGGAGCAAACCAAACGACATTTCTGCAGCGCTTCCTTTTCCGAGTGCTAGGGCCAGGCATGTAGGAGATACATCGTGGAGGGAGCCAAAATACTTAAGGGCTATAAGAAATTTGGCGCCGTAAAGAAACAGCCGTAAAGTAATGCTTTCTAAATGTATCTACTTTAAGCACTACTTACTGGAAAGTAAATTAGGCCTCTTCGGGCCTCTAAGGGTGCATTTTCCTCCATTTGATTAAGGGGAGATAACGCATCCTCATTAACATTTTTTTTATCTTAAGACGTATTCCTCGAGTGCTGAGTGTTTCCTCTCGTCTGCGACGCAGATATCTTAAATTTTGTATTTATATAGAATCTGACGAGCTGTTCACGAAGCTTTGCTTTGCGGATGCGAAACCTTGGGTAACTCTGTCCAAGATATAAATTCTTTGTTGTAATAATTACTGCTCTATTCTTTTAGAGTGTGCATCTTTCTATTATATGCTTTGTTTTTCAAATTAACTAACTATATATATGCAATCAATAACAAAGACGAAAAACTTTCAGACGATGAATATTTAAGTATAAATATATAGATATTTACTCTCACATATTTTTGTTGTTGTTGGCACTCCATCGCTTACGACGTCGAGGGTTCCAGTTGATCCGATCAACGGAACAGCCTGCTCTTGAAATTAACGTGCAAGCGGCTGAGCACTCCACAGACACGTGTACCCTTAATGTAGTTCTCGGGGATATTCAGCGTGACACAGTGTGACAAGGCTGGCCGTTTGAATTACAGGCACAACAGAAACAGGAAGTAAGAGTGAGAGAAAGTTGTGGTGAAAGAGTACAGCAGGGTTCACCACCATCCCCTGCCGGAGCCTCGTGGAGCTTTAGGTGTTTTCGCTCAATAAACACTCACAACGCCCGGTCTGGGAATCGAAACCGCGATCCTATGACCGCGAGTCCGCTGCCCTAACCACTGGGCCATTGCACCTCCACTCTCACATTTTATGTATACTTCAACCCTTACACCCGTAACTTCATCACCAACTAAACTGTACAGTAAGCGAATTATGTTTTCTCAGCTAACGTAAAGTAATAAGAATTTTCCGTTAATGTGACATCATAAAAGTAAAAATGAAAAATAAAGAACTTGCTTTGAAGTATATTTCCATACAATACTACAACCACTACCAGAAGTCACCACGGCACTTTTGACCATAAAATTATAATTATATACACCGACGCTTACTAAAACCACAAGAATTTAAAACTTCATTTCTAATGATAACGTCTGTAAGGAAATTAAAACAGCGTGTAGAACATGGAGTTAATGACAGCCAGCTGCCGCGCATAAGATATGGCTCAGCATTTATTTCTATATTTTCATCTTGTTTCATTATATTTTAATAATCATTATGGCTAACATCAGTAAAAGCTGCTGCATATAACATGAGCGGGTTAACTCGTGTGTGCTCGCGCGCGTGTGTATTGTATGTATACATACGTAAACATGGATTTAAATTTGTATATATATACGCATATATGTATATATATAAATATATATATATATATAAATATATATATATATATACGCATATATATACATATATACGCATATATATATATATGTATATATATATATATATATATATATATATATATATATATATACGTACACACACACATACACACACACATATATATATATGTGTATATATATATATATATATATATATATATATATATATATATATATATACACACACATATTCACACATGCATATACATATGCACACATATATACATACACACATGCGTGTTATATACATGCATGCGTAGACGTATACGGGAATATATATGTATATATATATATATGATTGTATGTATAAATATATACACACGCAGGCATAAATGTGCATGTGGGGCCACACGCACATACACACACACACATACAAATATACACAGACACGTAACATCTAAATTCTAACGACAGTTTTTTTGTTGTTTTTTTTCTCATAATTAATGTGCTTTAATGACTGATTAAGATAGAAGGAGGTTAAAAATCCGACTGAATTAATTAAATATTTTCCCCATTGATCTGTTTAACTTATTAACGTAATCGATTGGTAAGCTTCCAGAACGACCTGTGCATAAATGCATGCATACATAAAAACGTACCCTCATTTCACTAAATACGGCATTCTATATAAATTATTCATGATAATAGGGTTTAAACACTTTAAAACGGTAAAAATTCAAATCAAGTCGCATTTACAGGCCAAGGTAACACGTACTCACTGTCACCCCCACTATCTCTCTCTATCTCTCTCTATCTATCTATCTCTCTCTTTGTTTATATGTATGTGTACATGTGTGCATTGCGATAGTATTACGCAACAGAGGCAGTATTAAATTCAAATAGGCATCAATGTATCTTATTTGCATCTCTTATGGAGGAGTTGTGTTCAAAGCGCAATAAATATCGGAAGATGATAAAAGATCATCCCAGCTGGGGCCAGCGACAACGCCAGTGACATTTCGGGCTTTTCGGTCCTTTCCAATAATGTATGCTCACAGCCAATCACATGCTTAGACAACAGTTTGTCGCCACCAATATAGGAAGTAGTGAATAAAATATTCCGCTGAATAAAAATTCGTTAAACACAATGATAGTAGATTATACTCCTTTCTACCATCCATCTATGATACTTGATGTATGTACAGCGCGAAGGCGCATGGATCAGTGGTTAGAGCGCCGGGCTAATAGTGAGTTCTATTCCCGGACTAGGCTGTGTGTCGT
>NC_142939.1:11728071-11750571 GCF_046866305.1 Octopus bimaculoides | reverse complement strand
ACACACACACACTCACTTATGCACACACATGCACACACATACACACACATACGCTCTTTTATTTGTTTATTTGCTGTCACATTCCTCATCCTGATATTGTTTCAGAACCAAATTTTTAATTTTTCACTTTTAATTCACCTGAAGAAAACAGTTTTTAACATGATGCAACTGGATTATTCATCAAAGAAATATAAAAAAAAAACGTCTGAAACAGCTGTAGTGAAACTTAGTCTGTTTGTGTTCTTCATACATACGTACATACATACATACATACATTTATATAAGCATACACACATGTATGTATATACATATGCATAGATAAGCATACACACATGTATATACATATATATATAAGCATACACACACATATATATACATATGTATATATATAAGCATATACACATGTATATACATGTGTATATATAAACATACACATAGGTATGTATATACATATGTATATATAAACATACACACATGTATGTATATATATATATATATATATATATATATATATGCACACACTTATACATACACGCACACACACACACACTCACACACACACACATGGTAACAAAGATGCACACAGATGCACGCACGCAAACCTACATGTGCATACCGATAGACGAACTGCTGCAAAAAATATATATGAAAGAGAAAAACGACCAAAAATCATAGCAATAAACAAACAGAAACCGGCAAACACACACTTTGCTAAACACCCCGACAAAAACCTTCTATGTATATGCATACACTTATCAACACTGTACCGGGTTCAAGTTTGCCTTTCATAATTTCAAAGCCGATAAATTAAGTACCAAACATGTTGAAGGGTCGATTATATCGACCCTGACACTACTGCAGAATTTCTGATCTAGTGATAATCAATATAAAGTAAAGATCGCAAATGAGATGTGTCGATTTTATAGTGAGATGTAATATTAGTTGGGTTTCAGATGAAAACAGCCTATATATGTTTGTGTGTGTGCGTGTGCGTGTGTGTGCGTGTGCGTGTGTGTGCGTGTGCGTGTGTAAGTGAGTGTGTGTATGTGAGTGTGTGTGTATGTATTGATATGTATAAATGTACATTATATGTAAATATATATATGTATGTACATACATATGTATATATCCATATGTTTCTAAGTATATATATATATATATATATACAAACATATATATATATATATATATATATATATATATACATATACGTACACATATATATATGTATATTTGTATACATATATATATGTATATTTGTATATAAATTTATGTATATATATATATATATATTTATACATATATGTACACATATATATATATATGTATATTTGTATACATATATATATGTATATTTGTATATAAATTTATGTATATATATATATATATATTTATACATATATGTACACATATATATATATATGTATATTTGTATACATATATATATGTATATTTGTATATAAATTTATGTATATATATATATATTTATACATATATGTACACATATATATATATGTATATTTGTATATAAATTTATGTATATATATATATATTTATACATATATGTACACATATATATATATGTATATTTGTATACATATATATATGTATATTTGTATATAAATTTATATATATATGTATATTTGTATGCATATATATATGTATATGTGTATACATATATATATGTATATTTGTATATAAATTTATATATATATATATATATATATATATATATATACATATATGTACACATATATATATGTATATTTGTATATAAATTTATATATATATATATATACATATATATATATATATATATATATATATATATATATGCATGCATAAATATATACACACATTTATACGTAGATAAGGTATAGATTATGCTATCTATCTATATGTATGCTGTGTGAGTGTACGTTTGCGTGTATTTATGGGTCCGTGCGCGTGCATACACGATACTGAGTCATTACTATCCGTAAAGCAGTAATAAATTTTGTTCCTGTTGCCGAGGAAAATCGTTAGAGGCGCATCGTTAGAAATCAACACTACTCTGTACTTTTGAAGTAGTGGCGTTAATTTGTCCCTTTATTACATTAGCAATGATTGCTCTGCTTTTTGATTAGTCAAAAGAATAGAATGGTTTAAGTATCTACTTCCTGCGTATTCAGACCGATATCCATGAAATGCTTACCGTGCAACCGCACACTCTTCTGTCTTTCGACACAGCGATTGTCTAGAAATATATAGAAAATTACCCAAACTTTCAGCTTAACGTCACACATCAAGAAAATACTGGATGCCCGACCATGATTTGTGTTGGTAATAACGCCATTAAACTACTCCATGGTTTAGTTTAGAGGAAGCGACCTCTTACTATTGAGGAAATGACAATTATCGGTAAATGAAACATGGTTCTGAGATTCTCTGTTTGTGTACTCAGTCATCCATGACAGAAAGGGATTTAGTGTGAAGATTGTCCAAGATAGCTGTCCAAGTATTGCAGAAACAAAATAGTTGTAAAATCTGCCGACGACATATTGATCGCTACATTAACGATAGTGTGATCCAGATAAAAATCTCCGTGAGTAAACATTGTTATTTAGTGCGTTGCGGACAATTAGTAACTCAGTCACGTAGACATGTATATATGTGTGGTGATGGTGGTGGTGGTGGTGGTGGTGGTGGTGGTGGTGGTGGTGGTGTGTGTGTGCGTGTGCGAGTGTGTGTGTTTATGTATAATGTGGGGACAATTAATAGCTCAACCACATAGAAATGTATATATGTATGCGTATGTATGAATATATGTTTATAAATAAAGAATAAAAAGTTTAGGAAGTTATAACAATGCACTATAGAACAAAAAATGGACTATATACCTGTTGTAACTTGGTAAATTATAGTCCTATAATATATATATATATACACACACGCACACACTATTGTGTACAGAGTTGGGCATATCATCTGTATATCTGTATATGAAGTCACAGTACCGGGAAACATCTCCAGATATTCTTCTTTTGTGTGTGTGTATGAAAAGAGTTAAATGTAGCTGCATATTTCTTCACAGCTGGCTTAAAGCCTGTAGATAGCTTACGTTTTCTGATACACCGTCTACTGTGCTCAAATATTCATTAAATATTTAATTACGCGGCTCGCAAATGTATGTATGCGAATTTTTCTAGTTGTTTAAGTTAAGTTATATTTGTTATAAATTGTCTTGGCTGAAGTAGAAATAAGTGAGCAATGTTGACGAGCATCCAACAGGCGCAGGAGTGACTGTGTGGCAAGAAGCTAGCTTCCCAACCACATGGTTCCGGGTTCAGTCCCACTGCGTGGCACCTCGGGCAAGGGTCTTCCACTATAGCCTGGGGCCGACCAAAGCCGTGTAAGTGGTTTTGGTGGATGGAAAGTGAAAGCAGCCTATCGTGTATATATATATGTGTGTGTGTGTGTGTGTGTGTGTATTTATGTGTCTGTGTTTGTACCCTACCATAGCTTGACAGCGATCATTTTCTGATCTTTGCAAAATTATCGGTGTTGTCTGAAACGTTAATCCAGTTAATTTACCTTCCAAATTAAGAAATAGAAAACTAAATCTTTAATTGCCATTTTATTAACTCCAAAAGCACCGATCACTGATCTTCATAATATAAAGTTGTTAACCTTCGTTAACATATAGTTTCACGTGCATAAAAATCAATGGCCAGACCGTAAGCAATGTCCGTGAGGATATTTTCACCTTGATTATACGTTTTATTTATTATTCAAGTTCTGTTGTTTTTTTTTTTTGTTTTTCCCTTGTCCTTGCTTCTCTCTTTTAATTCTACACCCTGTTTTGAAGAAGGTGGAATATGTCCAAAAAGCTATGGGAATCTGACTAATATTATTCTCATTTCGTTCTTGTCCCGTCTTTATTTCTGAGTGAGCGTGTGTTGACTTTCACCACAAACATACACAAACATTTACACATATACATATAGGTTGATATATTTCTGTGCGTGTGTGTGCATGTGTGCATGTGTGTGTGTACATGTAATGTAGATTCATACGCATAGATATACATACGAGGGGGTGCTGAAAAGTTCCTGGCTTTGCATAAAAGAAAATACGAGAGGTTCAGTTAATTATGATTTTATTCAACATATTCCCCTTTTAGATTCACTCAGTTATAGCAACGGTCCTTCAGTTGTAGGAGGCCCTGTAAAAGAACTCGGAATGCTGGAGTTTCCAACCAGGCCTTTCACGATCCCCTTAAAGTCTCGAACATATCAGCACACCCTCGTACATATAAGTATATATATATATATGCGTGCGTGTGCGTTTATACATTTATACACACTCACACACATACAGAGATAGATAGATGGAGAGAAAGAGTGGGAGAGGACAAACATGCATACATAAGAACTACAATAGATCCATAGGAGAAATATACATACATAAGTACATAATACCTTTTGTTGTTGGCACTCCGTCGCTTACGACGTCGAGGGTTCCAGTTGATCCGATCAACGGAACAGCCTGCTCGTGAAAGTAACGTGCAAGTGGCTGAGCACTCCACAGACACGTGTACCCTTAACGTAGTTCTCGGGGATATTCAGTGTGACACAGTGTGACAAGGATGGCCCTTTGAATTACAGACACAACAGAAACAGGAAGAAAGAGGGAGAAAGAGTTGTGGTGAAAGAGTACAGCAGGGTTCACCACCATCCCCTGCCGGAGCCTCGTGGAGATTTAGGTGTTTTCGCTCAATAAACACTCACAACGCCCGGTCTGGGAATCGAAACCGCGAGTCCGCTGCCCTCACCACTGGGCCATTGCACCTCCATTTAATACTTACACACGCACAAAAGGTAGCAAACAATATGATGTGAACAAAACTACTGACAAAGATTTGTACCAATAGTCCGAATGAGAGACAGCTGGCTATTGCTCTTATTTGCTCCAGCTCGGCACAGATGATATAAAGCAACAGTATGTATCTTTCAAAGAAAACAGAAAGCAAAATAGTGGAAGAAAACCGTCTACATAAAAGCACGAAAACAAGTGACAGGCCTACCATTAGAATATAGAGAAAAAGGTATGAACAAAGGTGATATTTTCATGGCCGAACGATGCATAGGACTGGACAAAACAGTCTAAAGAGCATTGAAAATACAAAGCAGCAAAAATCTACAAGCCAAAATAGAAATACTGGAGAAGTTTACTTCTAGAACAATATTAGTCGCAATCTTTTGTAAATTCATGAACTGGAAGGTAATAGCCGGAACACTGTTCAAATCCTCAGCCGTCTCATTCCAGCCAATAAATAATGCCTGTTAATTCTTCTGAAAATATTTTCAAAACTAAAGTTAAAGGCAAGACTTCATGATCTACGCGAACAAGAGTCTGACACATGCATTCAATACACCATTCTTTTGCTTCTATATACGTTTGACTCAAACATGGAGACACACTCTATAGGAATACATTAGCTTATTCTTTATTGTGGGTGTATGTGTGTGAGAGAGAGTGGTGTTAGATGGGATATGTGCTTGTTTGCACAGTTTTCAAATTAAGCATAATATTTAAATATAATTCTTCCTGTTTGCCTATCTGTCTATATATCATCTTGTCGTTACTCCTGTGTATCTATTTCACGTTTACCGATATACCCAGGTTCTTACCAATCTATATCTATCTATCCATTTATCTATCTATCTATCTATCTTTCTATCCATTTATCTATCTATCTATCTATCTATCTATCTATCTATCTATCTATCTATCTATCTATCTATCTATCTATCTCGTTTCAAAGGTATGGAGACAAACACTTCCGCTCTGGCCAACCTCACATCAACTTTTTCAAGTATTACTTGAAAAGGAAGGTGAGAATACAGAAAGTTTTGTCTGATGTAAAGTTTAACAAAAGGCGGGTGAATGTGGCAAGAATGGTACGCATGAATGACGGAAACACCTTCAGCATGATTGCATAAAACAAAGAGAGAAAGAGTGCTTTGCTCTCATGTTATTTTTAATTAGTTTTTTTTCGTTTCCGAGGTTACCGTGGTTCTTTTTCGTAGGATTTTCTTTCCACAGATAAACTTAGTCAATGTTACATTTACTCACCCTGTTGGGAACTCCAATAGTTAAAAACGACACTTTTGTTATTTCCTTATGTACATGTCCCAAAACGTTTTCCATCCCTTTTGATAAAAAGTTTTCAAAAAGGAAAATTCTACATTGTATTGTCCCCTCTGTATTCGGCCCCTTGTGGCTAATAAAGAAATCTATCTATCTATCTATCTATCTATCTATCTATCTATCTATCTATCTATTCTGTCTATCTATCTATCTATCTATCTATATATCTATCTATCTGTCTGTCTATCTGCCAACACCAATCAATATATCTGTGTCTATTTATCTATGGATCTCTCGGTCACTCAATCAATCACTCACATCCTTCAGAAGCCCACACGCCTCAATGAGTTTGCCGTTGGGAGCTGCGCAGCAACGGCAGTAGTTGTAGTAGTAGTAGTAGTAGTAGTAGTAGTAGTAATGTTGGTATTGTTAAATTCGTCAATAATCATTCTGCTAATGACGTTGACGGAGTTACTAATACTGATGAGGTGGAGGGGGGGGGGATTATGAGAGTGACGGTCATGTGACTGGAGTCGTGCGTAACATTGTTGGTGTTATGTTTTTTTTTTCTAGTTTTTTTTTGTTTTGTTATTGTTATGGCTTACAGTTTTCTCGTTTGAGGATAAGAACAAAATATCGTTTCCTACCAATACAATCACCACCCGTCCACCTTTACACACACACACACTGTAGCACTCACGTGCACATGCACGCACACACACACACACACACATACACGCATAATCAGACTTAGAATCATATGCATAGAAGGAGAGAATAAGAGAGAGAGAGAGAGAGAATAAGAGAGAGAGAGAGAATAAGAGAGAGAGAGAGAGAATAAGAGAGAGAGAGAGAATAAGAGAGAGAGAGAGAGAATAAGAGAGAGAGAGAGAATAAGAGAGAGAGAGAGAATAAGAGAGAGAGAGAGAGAATAAGAGAGAGAGAGAGAGAATAAGAGAGAGAGAGAGAGAATAAGAGAGAGAGAGAGAGAATAAGAGAGAGAGAGAGAGAATAAGAGAGAGAGAGAGAGAGAATAAGAGAGAGAGAGAGAGAATAAGAGAGAGAGAGAGAGAATAAGAGAGAGAGAGAGAGAGACTGGCGCAACTTCATACACTAATAAACATACGCAGACACACGCAAACACATACGCATATTCTTGCATTCAAGCTTACATTCATACACAAAAGTATAAATACGCGAGTACATTCAGCCACTTCTGCATACGGCCAACAGTCATATTCAAAACACACACACACACACACACACAAACACACACACACTCATATATATTTATACACACAAAAACATGCATGTGTACACACACCCGTACATGCACATATACATACATACATGCGTGTAACGCACAATAATATACACACATATATATATATACAATCTCTCTCTCCCCCTCTCTCTCTCTCTCCCTCTCCCTCTCTCCCTTTCTCTCCCTCCCTCTCTCTCTACACACATATATATATGTATACACTCACCTTACCTTCAAACACACACAAACACTCACACAAACACAAACACTCATAAATGCACACGCACACACACACACACACACACACACACACACAGATGCCAGCGCGCATGCACAAAGATACACACACGTATGCACAGAGAAATACAAGAAGATATCAGAATTTTAGAACGAAAATAGAAGGAAAAAAATATCAAATAAATCTATTGAAAATTCGATCATCATTCGAAACCTCATCTCCAAAGCAACGTGTGTGTTTTGTGTTACATCGCTGAAAAGTCTGCTGTACCTTGATACCTCGATACCTAAGGTTTCAGCTATGCAGTTGTGCAGTCGGAGAGGAATGAGGTGGGAGTGTGGGGGATGGAGCATTGATTCAGTCGTTCCATTTCACATCTGGTGAAGGAAGATGACGTTGGGTGGCAGGATCTCGAGTAAAGTAATCACATTTAACCAAAAACAACAACAACACTGATGTTGACGATAGCAACAGCAGCAGCAACAACAAAACAGCACCAACAAACATCATGTTGATGACGACAACAAACATCAACAACCTCAACAACATCGGGAAGCCGGAGCAAAAGCAAAGAAGGCAAGTTACAAGAACAGTTGTAGCAAGAATTACAATAACGACAATTGCAAAGAAAGGTTGAAGCTCAATGGCAACAACAACAACGACAACAATACGAGCAGGGAAATTATCGACATCAACTGCACGAATTTGCAGTATTAACAGCAACATAAACAGAGGCAATAAACACACAAAAGCACGCACAGACGCGCACACATATGGTACACAAATATAAAAAACGAAACGGTAAATAAACGAACAGGGTGTATTAGTTTTGACGCGCTAGAAATTGTAAGACGTGTTCGACGTTTCGATCCTACGCTTTTCTATGGAAACGATAGTTGAGGTGAGACAATAAAAGAGAGTAAAGAACAGGCATATCTCAGAGTATTACCGTAAGGTGGTGTGTGTGTGTGTGTGTGTGTGTGTGTGTGTGTGTGTGTGTGTGTGTGTGTGTGTGTGTATAAACGTAAGTTGTCTGTTTGGATGTCTGTTTGTGTCAAGTTGCCGTCTACACTCATTAACGAATTTTCGTGAAACTTTCCAAACATGCAAACATCCAGTTTTTTACTGTGAATTACCCAGTTGAATTCTTGAATAGCCTAACACTACCCGGCTTCCCACCTCATAACTTGCACCTCAAGATTGAGGCACATATACTAGAGGATCATTGTTGATTTTCACAATGTTTTCCCATGAGGTTTACACTTTTTCCCGACAGAATTCCATCCATAGGGCATGAAAGAATGCACAGAGAAGTGATATTTGTCTCTAAGACAAATAGTAGAATTGAAAGCACCGAGAAAATCTGCTCCCCACAAAATTCATAGGGAAAATAATTTGTTTATACATAATGTTTGTATTTTAATGGTTTAACTTGTTGGATTGGGTCTATGATGGAACTTTGCATTTCAGAGTTTTAGGTGACCGTATTGACCTCTGTACTTTCTTTCGATCATGTACTCTCTTTATCGGTCCTCGTTTATAGACTGGCTGTCTTATATTTCTGGTGTATGGAAGCGCGACTCCACTCACCAGGTATAGACACGTACACACCATATACGCAGAAACACACAGAGTGGGAGAGGAAAAGAGAGAGAGAGAGAGAGAGAGAGAGAGCGGGCGAAAGAATGAAAGAGAGAGAGAGAGAGAGAGAGAGAGAGAGAGAGAGAGAGAGAAAGAAAGAAGTGGGGAAATGAAGAGATCGATAAAGGAATGAATTGGAAATCAGTAGGAGGAGTAGATAATCGAAGTGTGTATGAATACATGACTAATATGAACAACACGATGAATATATTTGTAATATGCCGCACACACATATACACCTTGGGTGTGTGTGTGCATGTGTGTATGTGTGCGTGTGTGTATGTGTGTGCGTGTGTATGTATGTATGTGTGAGCTTATATTGTGTACGTAATGGTAATGAAAATGATGCTGACTGGAATAAGTTCCTTGGCAAGCTTCTAGAAAAGAGAGAACAGAGTATTAGTCGTAGCGGTGGTGGTACGGGTGGTGGTGGTGGTAATGGTTGTGGATGTAGTAACAGTAGTGGTGGCAGTAAGCGAATGTATATGGAGAAGCCCAATAACAATAGGAGCAACAGGAAAAACCAGAACATGTAGAAGATTAAGAAACAAAACAAAAACATGTTTGATAACAGGAGAAACAACCAAGATATCAATATTTGTAAGAAAAAAAAATGGGTGGAGAATGTTTTCTATCAAACAAGAAAACTGTTGATAATAATTTTCTAGTTTTCTGAAGAGTAAATCTCCACACTTTAGCAATGTCAGTGAAGATCAAAGAATTAGAACGTGAGATTGGTGCGGTTAAATGGACCGGTTCCAAAACTCTATGACTGTAGATTGGTTGCGGTAAGAACAGCGAAAAGGCAATTTGCTTTTGGTGTGTACCAAAGTAATCCGCAGATGTATAAATGTGGTATCATGAATTATTCTGTGTGGCTTTTTCTTCTCCCAACGATATTTTTTCAAATCTTTGCTTATTATTGCTTTGTTGCTCTATATTGTTATCGCTCTTCATTCTTATATATTTGTTAATGTGTCTTTATTGGTATTGTTGATCACAGCCTTTTTTTGTTTTTGCTTACTTTTTTTGTCACTCTATGTAAATCTTCTGGGGTTTTTTTCATTTGTTTTCTGTTATACTTCGACTTTCTATTATCCCTAAATCTTGGCCCCAAGCGACTCATAACATTAATCATCATCATCATCATCAAAAATCCTAAGACCCTGGGGTATCAGACGAAATGCTTTGCGAATTCTCTTCCGTTCAACTTTTCGTTCTCAGTTCAAATTCAGCCTTGGCCATTTCCTCTTTTCATCCTTACCGGATCGATAAAATAAGAAACTAGTTAAATGCTGAGTTAAACGGAATCAACTAATTAAGCTCTTCTCACCGAATTTGTTAGCTGGAAACCATTATTACTGTTTTGGTCGTAGAGCATAGGAAAAAAAATGTTTTGCAATATGTTTTTAAGTCTTTTACGTTTTAAGTTCAAATCCCGCCAAGTTCAGCTTTGCTTGTCATTCATCTGGAGTCGATGAAATAAAATGTCAATCAAGTACAGATTTCAATATAATCGGAATAACCTTTTGCTCCCCAAATCCCTGGCCGTATGCCTAAACAACAAGCTGTTATTAGAGCCTTACACACACACACACACACGCATACGAATATGTAGGTATCACGTGATCATGTGATCGAATAAACTGTCGGATGCTATTATATATCGTTGTTCACAATACGCTTTGCATCGCGTTAGCTTTCGGACGATGCCACTCCACTGGCGAGGTGAACAGGCCAATACATATATACATCGCTATTTGTGTATCATAAAAAAAGGGTAAAAGAATAAGGATAAAGACCCCATTGGGTTATGAATGACCACGGGATTGCACCCAGAAAGTTACCTTCCACGGCACAAATCTGGGCAAGGCCAGCAGTTGCCCATGCATGCCAGTCTCCCCACCGATGTTATCCTAAGGAAGCGCCAGTCTGACACAGCTTGGCACCAGTGATGTCGCAACTCTTCTCTACAGCTGAGTGAACTGGAGCAATGTGAAATAAAGTGTCTTGTTCAAGACCACAGCTCACAACCTGGTCCGGGAATCGAACTCTCTATCTCATGATTGTGATTCCGGTACTTTAACCACTGATCCATGCACCTTCACATTTGCGTATCATACTAAATGTATATACACCGTTGCAGAGCACGAAACTGGGAAGATAATGCTCTTCATAGACATGCAATATAAACACAACTTTCGTCTCCTTTCGATGAATATTGTGTTTTTAACACATATAACGAAATGATTAGTATTTAGGCAGTGTGGTACATATCCCAGGGTCCCAATAATTGCAGGTATAAACCTGAACTTGTAATCTGGATAGAATAACTGCAGATTTCTCAGTAGTTTAGCGTATGTACTTATATATGTATGTATAGTGGATACAGGTATGATCCATCACGACCTGTGTTCCTCTATCAGCTTCATGCCCTTTTGTACTTCAGACACGTGGACGTCCAAACTACTTGATATATTAACCAAATTTTCCTCAAATCACATACTATTGTAATAGTATGCTACCTTTTCACCATCAAGTACCCCATTTATTGAAATAATGTTCCAACTGATCCCAGGTTTGTCAAATGTTCGTTTAAAGTTCGTTAATTCTGAACGCATTTCCTCTTTTATATTTTCATGGACCCCAGGATTTCGTGAGTTCTATGTAAAAAAAAAAGTAGCTGCGTTTGAGTATATTACGTGAAAAAAAATTGATAAATTTGTTTCGGGTTACGTTATTCCTGAAACAAAACAAAACAAAACAAAAAGAAAAGAAAGGTAAAGAAAAATATAATCTGATAGGTTAGTCACGGTAGGAATCCCACTAATCATAGGACTGATCTATCAGAGCTGACTTGGGGTTAAAATAACAACAACAATAACAATAGTCGGTTTCAGCTACTATGTTTGTGTCTGTTGTATTATGCTGTGTTGTGTTGAATTTATGAAGAATTTGATGATAGTTATATCGCAAGAATATCACAAATTCAAAGAATTCTATGCCAACTAATCTTTGCTTCCATACTTCCATAAATTCATATTAAACCAATTCCTTTCTTTTCTCTCTCTCGTCCGCAAGACAGGGAATACATGTTGTGTGAGAGAGATCAAAAGGAATTCGAAGTAATAGCAGAAGCGGGAGGAGGAGGAGGTTGCAAAGAGAAGAGAAGATAAAGAAAATGATATACAAGAGAGATGGTAAAGAAGATGGTGAACGGCGAGGAGGTGGAGGAGGAGGAGGAGGAGGTGGAGGAGGAGGAGGAGGTGGAGGAGGAGGAGGAGGAGGAGGGGGTACATTATTCCAGTCATATGTTTAGAAGTAAGCATTGTTAGCAACGTTACGTCAGCGAAAACTTTATCTCTGGATTCGCTTATTCTATATTTCTAACAATATTATCGATCACTTTATTACAAATAGAATTTCTAGAAGTATTTGGGATCTTGTGGTCAATAAAAGAAATTCTTCTTCTTCTTCTACTTCTTCTTCTTCTTATTATTATTATTATTTACTACTACTTAGGCGATGAGATGTTAGAATCGTTAGCAAGTCGGACAAAATTCTTAGTGGTATTTCTTCTGGCTTTATATACCGAGTTCAAATTCCGCCGATGTCAAAATTGCAGGTCTTGAACCAAAAGTTGAAATCATTTTATTAATGTTGTTATTGTGGTTGAAGATTAGGTTTTGGGATTGCTGGCAATAAAAAACAAAGCTAATAGATCACCACCACCACCACCAACTCCCTCGGAGGGATTTGCACTCAGAACGTAATGACGGACGAAATGCGGCTAAGCACTTTGTTCGGCGCGCTAACAATTCTGCTAACTCGCCGCCTTAAAAATAATATATATTAATAACAAAATTCAATATTATCGAACCAAAGAGGATAAACTATGTGCGTTGGATCGCTGTGTTAGAATTAAGAGCTAAATCTTCTTCAAATCTTACCCTGTCGTCTTAAAAGAAGACATTAGATAATGATAGTCCAAGTTACACTATGTCTAAAAGATGATAGTATCGAATGCTTTTAATCATAGATAGGTTTACTCAATTGAAGCTGGCCATGGAGCTAATATCACAACAACGACACCATCATCAAAACTGACAGCAGCCATGACAGCAACAACAGTAACAACGACCATACCAACGTTACTAAAATCTGTACGAATAACACCACGACCACCACCACAAGCTTCCCTGTTGACTTGAAAGCAAACACCAAGTTTTGAAGTTGATTAAGAAAGGCGAGCTTAGGATATTCCATTGCGAAAATTAACAGAAGAACAAGAAGAAGAAGGGAAGGAGGAGGAAGAGGAAAGAAAGATGGCGTTCAGTGTGAATTATGGCGTTGCAGCATGAAAACCTTTTAGCGCAAGGGACACACTGTGAGATATTACTAATGTAACAGTATTTTCTAGATTTTTCTACATGACGAAAACTAAGACAAATAAAGAAAATTGTCGTGCCATTTGGCAGAAGAGATATTCTGATGGAATTTTTAACAGTTCGAGCAGCCAGCTTTTATTTAGCAACAAAATCTAAGTCTTTTACACATTTACTCCCATTTTGTCTCTCATTTTCTCTCTTCTCATGGGCTGTCTGTCTGTTTGCCTGTTTGTCTTTCCTTCTTAAAGCTTTCTCTTTCATTCTGCCCTCTTTTTCTCTTCCTTCCGCTCTTCTAATCTTGCTTTTATTCTGCCTTTTTCCCCTCTTCTTTATTTCTTTCCTCACGTACACGTACACCCACGTACACACATATAACTATATATATATATATATATATATATATATATAACTATATATATATATATATACACGTGTGTGTATTTGTTTTGTGTGTGTGTGTATCTTCAAACAAATGTACACATGCGCACATATAGACATCCATGCATACATACGTATACACACAAAAACACAAATATCTACGTAAATAGCTTTCCTGTTTATCCGTATCAACATTTAGTATTCGTTACTTAATTTCATTGTTGTTTTCACGAATACCCCGCCAAAAGCCACTAATGCCCGAGAGAGAAAGAAAGAGAGAGACAAATAGTTCTCGACCCACCACTACCACCACAAAAACCGCCATCTAAACACCGATACGCTCAGAGAAATAGGTTACTATAGTGTCATCATCATAGTTTGAATGCAAACTAGATTAGCAAACTTTCAGAAAAATAAGGTAATGTAGTTAAGTCAGTCCATTGAGTAAAGTTATGTTGTTAATGGTAACGGTGATGATGGTGGTGGTGTGTTCCACTCCCCCAGGAGAGTTCACTCTACTTACTTCAGCGACATCTACTGGTCGAGAGACATCTATCTACAATCAAACGAACTGAGTTATTTTAGATTATAATTATTTTTGACGATGGATAAAACGAACTGGTCATGAATAACGTGTTGCGAAAATTTGCCTTTATACCCTTCTACGCCTCGGTAGAATTCTTGCAATTGAAGGCTGCAAGGTATTGTATTTAGTAAGAGAAATCTGTATTCACTCGGCTGGACAAAGCTAATTTGCATTTAAGATATTTTTGTCTAAGTTTGCTTCTTATACTCTATTTAAACCGCATTCCGTCGGTAACGACGACGTCTGTTCCATTTGATCCTATCAACGGAACAACTTGTTCGTGGAGTTAACGTGCTAGTGGTTGAATACTCTACAGACATGTATCCCTTTAATGTAGTTCTCATGGAGATTCAGCGTGACACAAAATGTAACAAGGCCGGCCCCTTTTGAATTACAGGTATAACACATTGTTTCCAGCTGAGTGGACTGGAACAATGAGAAATAAAGTGTTGATATCGAACTCACGACTTTACGATTGTGAGTCGAATACGCTAACTACAAATCCAAGAACCTTCACGCTAAATAATATGTAGCCTGGTAAGCTTCTTCCTATGGAGACCAGCCCTTTCTTGTACTTATATTAAACTACTGACAAGAAGACAGGGCTATTTCACAACTGATTCATTTTGATAATGGGTGAAATGAACTGATCCTAAATGAACTGAAAACAAGATAATTGTCTATTTACCTCTCGTTAATCTTTTCCAAAGTGGGTCTTCATGATCATGCCATTAATAGCTGTTATCAATACAGAGGTGATCCATTTTAGATTAAGATTTTCTTTTGATTGTGGACAAACACTATTTCGATGCCAAGACTAACTCATATTATTTGTTTTACTAATTTACAAATACTTCCACCCGACCCTCCCCCGCCAACTTTGGGCACACAGTCTGAAATTTTTGGAGCAGAAAAGGGGGCTGATTTTATCGACTACAATAGGGTATAAAAGGGAAGTGGACCTCGGCGGAATTTGAAACCAGCATGTAATGCCAAAAAGAAAGACGGTTAAGTATTTTGTTCGGCGTCCTAACGATTATACCAGTTCACTGTTAACCATTTCACAATTACTTAAAAACTGTTTTACAGCTAAGTAAACAGAATTACAAGCATTCAGAAAATATAAAGATCGTTGACATGATACGAACAGGCAATTCTTCAATCAACGATCCAGCATTCTACCGACTTTAGTCTGCGAAAATATACGCATTAAAATTGTGTTCGCTTTATTTTGCATCTTCATTTTTTTTTTCATTTTTTATATATTTTTTTTTTAATATTTAAACATTAAATTGAGGTCGTTGTTCTGGAAATAACATTAAAAAAATAACTTTCTTTTAATACGAAATGAAATATGAATACAATCCGCAGGCAAGCACACTTAATTATGCCTCCATCTTAAGATATAACAGCAATACATCGTAGTTACGTCATATATATATATATATATATATATATATGGTGGTTGGGGGTATAATACATTTATATTTGTTCATATTCTATGGCAGAATAATTTTAATTAGAAACATATTAGAATTCATTTTAGTTTCTTATATTAACTTACATTTTCTCAAACGATTAGAGAAAATGTAGTAAAACAGTAACCATCATGTATAACATACAGATACACGCATTCGCATATGTATGTGTGCATGTGCGAATGCATACGTAACACTTATATGTATACATGTTTGTGGTGTGTGTGTGTTTATTTATATATATATATATATATATGTAGTGCATACAAATACTTGTATATAAACATCGCCGTTGCATTAAAAAAAATATATATATATATCAGTGCAAGACTGTATCCATTAACAGAACCAAAAGTAAAAAAATGTGGTCGACCTAACTGTGGGACTTGCCCCCACGTTTTGGAGGGTTCTGAGTTCCACTTTAAACTAGGTGAAATCTTTAAGATTAAATCAAATTTCACCTGTGCCTCGGAAAATCTAATCTATGCCATTACATGCTTAGGGTGCAGTAATTACTATATTGGCCAAACAGGAATCTCACTCCGTAGAAGAACTACTCTCCACAAAGAACAAATCCGCCACACACATTACAGACAGATACAGGTCAGTGGACACATAGAAAGATGTGCGAGGAATCTTAATCCTAATTTTTCCCTTCTATCAATGTTCACAGAACACGTTTACACAACAAAGAATGAATAAAGAGGCATTTTTCATTAATAAATATCTTCCTTCCCTAAATATAAGCACATAACATCATAGAGAACACCACTAATCTTCCATTTAATATCACTAACCCTCATACATCCCATACACCATTCACACTACAAATCCAGATTACCCTAATTGCACCAAATCCAGAACTACTTACCTTCCTTTCACATAATCTTTTTACTAAGGGACTAATAGACTTGACACCGTTCAGAATTCGGTGTATACTCAAAGCAATAAATAGTTTTACTACGAAACCGGTATGCTTGTAAATTTCCTTAATAACTCACAATAATGACTTTTTTTACCTTTATTCCTACCTCAGTTCATCTAATTGTATACATATATCGTTACTTTTCATAAAAAGCCTTACTTTCTTTTTGATTTTCAATGTGCATTTTCTCTTATTTTTCTGCTTACTTTCCCTTTACATTTCCACGGGTAGTTTCTATTTTGTTTTCTAACATATTTCTGTTATATATATATATATATATATATATAATAATAATAAAAGCCATATACAGAGGAATAATTGAGTTACTCTCTACACGGCTATACGAAGCACCATTTTACACGATTCCCATTAAAGGATAATCCACCACAGATACCTTTAGAATGTTAACGCAATAATTTTAACGGAACATCCCTCAAGCAATCCAAATTACCTACGAGCGCGTTAATTATACAGCACTCCCTCTACTCATTACCTGCAGCACGCATGTAATTAGACAGGGAATATGTGAACTGCCTAGGTAACTTTGTACTGCTAGCGCTGGGTAAAAGGAGTCCTGGATAATTAATACGTCTATATTTCGTTTGGTTTACTCGAGGTGTTAAGTAGAACTTCTCGATCTGACTTGCACTGGGTACATATATATCCGTTGATGAATTGTATAATTCATGTAAGATATTGACTTGTATATGATATGTACTCACTGTTTTGTATGTATGTATGCGTGTGTTTGTGGGTATGCTGTTCCTTAGGATTTAAGATTTGCAAAAATTCAAACTAGTCACTAACAAAATGACCCCTTAAGTCTGGTTCTCAATCAATTTTTACCTATGGACTCTTTGCTTCCTGTTTTACTAGGACGGACCCTCATAGCCCTTCGTTGTTTAAAAAATTCTATTATCTTTTTATGATTAAATATTTGTAGGATATAAGTAAAAATTTATAAAATATTTTGTGTATTCTAGAAGTATAACCAATTTATTACACATGAATTCAAACAACAAAATTTGATATGGACTTTGAAGGGCCATATGGACCCCATTTGAAAGCAACCACCTTAAATCAAGACAACTCCTGGGATTTGTTCATACCTGAACTAGATTGTTTGTGCATATATGTGTGTCTGTTGTATAAAAGTGTGTGTGGATAAACTTACCGTTATATGAAGGGTGTTCGTGTCAGATTAGTACAAATGTATATACCTCATTTCTGCCTATGTATGTGAAAGTATCGGTGTGCGAAGGGGCTCCACATATACATAAGATAGCGAACATGTGTTTAATCCTGGAACCTCAAATGGAGAATCCCTGGAATGTACATTTTTTTTTTTTGCTATACCACTAATAGATGTTTTTTGGAGAACACTATAACGATATGGCTTATTTCATTTCCATACTTTAAACTATATGACAGTGATCTCTCTCTCGGCCCAAACAAAGTACCATCTCAAAATTTATGCTGGTCAAAAGAAGGTCCCTATTTCGTTTACCACTTAACCTTTATCTCTAACCTAAAAATTAGAGTTCCTCATTAAAGGCCATCGAAAACTTACCTCGGAAGGTCAGTGAGATAAGACATCAGACTTCGAGGTTGAACGACATAAAACTACACATATATATGTATATATATATACACACACACACACACACATGAAAGCAGAAAAAATAGGAGAATTAAAATGATTTCCTTGCAACATCATGAACTACTTAAACTTACACGTGTTCCACTAGCAAACACTGGTACATTATGTGATAATCATTGCATAAATGATTGCATAGCGGAGTTGAAGCACCAGATTTTCAGAGGAATATATCGTTATTCGATTCGACGCTATATACCAGCATAAGTTGATTGTCAGGGCTAGGATACATCTGTGTATAATAATAATAATGATAATATATAAAGCGAAAATTCTTTTTATAACAATTAAGAAAAGGAAGGGCTAGTATTTTTATATCTTCTGTGAAATGAAGAGGAAAAGATAAAAAGGGGAATAATGTAGTCTGCATGTCTAAGAAGAACAGAAGATCAACTATCCAGACTGTCATAGTTCAAAGAAAATTCAAAGTTAACCATGATAAATGGCTTTGAAGGTAGTCATGGTAAGAGTGGCCAGCCTATTAGTAAAAGGTGTCGTACACACACGCGCACACACATGCACACGCATACACACGCACACACACATATGCTTACACTTAGATATAGATATTTATAAATTATGCATGCGCTTGTTTGTAGCCACGTGCAATATATATATATATATATATATATATATATATATATATATAAGCAAATGCACAAATACATATATACATGCTTACAGATAGATAGAGAGAGAAATGCTTCAGCAGCCGAGTTCACTTTCCTTCTACCAAGAACTTCATATGTTAGAATTACTTTAAGCAGCAATATGAAATTATAAATGTATGTTGACTGTTTCCTTAGTCTGTAGGTTAAAATTTAACCTTCTTGATGAAAGAGCCAACAACTCTTGGCCGGTAACTCCTAACCCTATATCATGCAGTGCTTGAGAAATGAATGACACAAAGCATCGTGTTATAGGCGTCTATCATTACAGGGTGTTTAAAGGACAGGACTATTAATCTGAATAAACCTATGACCCTTTCCTTTTGTCGGAATCTATCTCAGTTCTGTTCACAGCAGCGGCATCACATCAGCACTTTATGTTTACGTAAAATCTTGAGCAAGATGAAATATCGCGTTCACTTGCATGCTCCAATTGATCCACTAAAGCTACCCTCGATAATTGATGTCCACAGGCGTGGACATGGCTGTGTTGTTAAGAGACTCGCTTTGCAACCACGTGGTTTCGGGTTCACTCTCACGGCGCATCTCATTGGGGTAGTGTTTTCTACTATAGCTTCAGGTCCAATTTGGTAGGTGGAAACTCTGAATGCTCGTCATATACATACATACATACATACTTGCATGCACACACACACAAACACATATTTAGTTAGTTAGTAATAAATAAATCGTATGGTATACACCTGGTAGTTTTCCGGTAAAGCACTTTCGCTGGCTTAGTGTTCGTTGGATGTTTGATTAACGAGAGACGGAAGATGGAAGATACGAAAATCTTTATTTATCACTACAATCGTTTCGATCCATCTTACATCGATTCACAGTAGGTCAGACACTGTATAACTGGCTTAGGTGTATCTCTCAGTGTATATGTGTTTCTTCAGAGGATTTCAAGAGGTATCTTGTTAAAATAAACTCTGTTTTGTACAACTTATTTCTGCATGTTTTCTTCTAGATCTTCCCCCCCCCACACACACACACACACATTATTGGCTGGGGAGGGTCATTCTGTTTTAATGCCTTATTATTTAACACACTCACCGGTTCAATTTCTACACCTTATTTATATTTCTAAAATTTTCGTTGCTTCTTGCAACCTCTTCAATAGTCGTTGAACAACGAACATTTTATAAAAGATAAATAAGTAAATGAGTGGAAATCGAACCGGTGAGTGTGTTAATTAAAAATGATTTAAAGCAGAATGACTCTTCCCAGAAAATATGCTTCAACACACGAATTCACATAAAGAATCTTACAAACCAATACAAAAATGAATTATATGTGTGTGTATGCATGTATGTATGTATATATGTATGTATGTATGTATGTATGTATGTATATGCAAGTACGCGTGTATATATATGTATGTGCTGTGGTTGTCCTCCGCCGCTTGACAATCGCTGTTGGTTTCTTTACGTCCCTGCAACCTAATATGTCGGCAAAAGTGCCGATAAAATAGGTACATGTGTAGGAAAAAGTGACAAAAACACAAGTTCGTGGGTCAATTTATTCGACTGAAATCCTTCAAGGTACGGCCGCAGTTCAATGAATGTAACAGAGAAAAGATGGCTGAAACGTAGTAAATTATTGAAGACGCATTTTCTCACGAAACAAAGCAATGGATCCCCTGCCTGTTTTTAGCATAGAATTCGAGCGAGGAATTTGATACCCGATACATTTGTTCATTTCACCTTCACAGTAATAAAGTGTACCTCTTTAACGGTAGCTAAATAAACTCTCTACTAAGTACAAATGATGGTAAAAAGCAACAAAAATTTCACTTGCGTGGATTGGATTATAAGATAACAAAATCACTGCATGTGGTTAATTTCAAACTATTTAATCCATCGTATGATAAGCCGATATCCTATCTATTGAAAACTGGCACTTCGTTGTTACGATGAGGAGTGTTTTAGTCGATGCACTCAACAGAACAGCCTGCTCATTAAATCAACGTGCAAGCGGCTGAGTACTCCACAGAACACACGTACTCTTAGCGTAGTCTCAGGGAGATTCAGCATGACACAGATTGTGACGAGGCTGGCCTTTTGACATATTGGTACTACTCACTTTCACCAGCTGAGTGGACTGGAGCAATGTGAAAAAAAGTGTCTTGCCCGAGGGCATAACGCGCCACCTGGTATTGAACTCGAAACGTTACGATCCTGAGCCGAATATCCTACCCACGAAGCTACGCGCTTACACTCCTTTTTGTTCACGGTGGGAGTGTCAACACGTTTCGGATTATACTAATTCACTGCTTGTGCAGCTGCAAATAGTTTCCAAGAAAAAGAAATTAGAACTGAAAGGAAATAAAAATTGCTTGAAGACCATTACGCATGTGCATGTAACACACACTTTACCAGGCAGCCAAATGGGTATTATTATTTCCAAACGAGTGAGTTTTCATTACGTACAAAGCATCATCTAATTTGACGTAAAGCACAAGCAATTAAGAATTTGTCTTCCACGTTTGTTTCTAGATAAATATTATAAAGTCTGAGCTATTCCCTGAATTCTTTCTGAGCAATGAACTGTAATATCCACCTTTTGCAACGAATACTTTACATTTTAATCTTTTTGTTGTTGTTGTTGTTTTTTTTTTTTCTTCCTTCCTCGTGGCTGTAACGTATCAGTATGAATTAAAAAGGCAGTAGCTTCCATTTTACTTTCAAAATAGATATTGCTTACCCATTATTTGTACTCTACTTGACATTTTATGGGTTGTGGTCGATGTCTAATCTATTGGAATCGACGCTTGTAAATTATAAGTATATTATCGTCTTTCTACATGCGAGCACGTGGAGGCGCAATGGCCCAGTGGTTAGGGCAGCGGACTCGCGGTGGGAGGAACGCGGTTTCGATTCTCAGACCGGGCGTTGTGAGTGTTTATTGATCGAAAACACTTAAGCTCCACGAGTTTCCGGCAGGGGGTGGTGGTGACCCCTGCTGTACTCCTTCGCCCCAACTCTTTCTTCCTGTTTCTTGAGTAATGCTGTGATGGACTGGCGTCCCGTCCAGCTGGGTGGTACACATACACCATTCTATATGAATCATGCATGATGCCGCATCATACATAAGGTGTTCTAAATTTTCATGTCTGTGTATGTATATGTCATACTTTTTC
>NC_142939.1:11705571-11723071 GCF_046866305.1 Octopus bimaculoides | reverse complement strand
TTGTTGTTGTTGTTATTTTAGTAATCATTGTTGTTGTTGTTGTTGTTGTTTTTATATTTACTGCTGTCGTGGTCGTCATCGGTGCCATTGTCGTCGTCGCTGTTGTTGTTGTTATTTTAGTAATCATTGTTGTTGTTGTTATGGTTCCGTTGACGCAATGATTGCTGCTGTTGCTATAGAAGTACTTGTAATATTTATTATTATTATTACCATTATTATTATTAATATTATTATTATTAGTAGTAGTATTATTACCATTATTATTATTATTACTGTTATTATTATTATTATTATCATCATTATTATTACCATTATTATTATCATTATTATTATTATTATTATTAATATCATCATCATTATTTTATCACTATTATTATGATTATTATTATTATTATTATTATTATTATCATTATTATTATTATCATCATTATTATTACCATTATTACTATTATTATTTTTATTATCATTATTATTAATATCATCATTATTATTATTATTAGTAGTAGTAGTGTAGTATTACCATTATTATCATTATTATTACCATTATTACTATTATTATTATTATTATTATCATTATTATTATTATTATCATTATTATTATTACTATTATTATTATTATTACTATTATTATCATTATTATTATTATTATCATTATTATTATTATTATCATTATTATTATTATTATTATTATTATCATTATTATTATTATCGCGACTGCTCTGCTTTTGTTTTTGTCATTGTTTTGTTTTTTTGTTTTCTTTTGTTGTTGTGATTGTTACCGTTTTTGCCATACTTGTTGTTGTTGTTGCTGTTGCTGTCGTGGTTGATTCATGTTTGTTGCTATCATATTACTTGTTGTTCATTGTTACTCCGGCAATAATTGATGTTTCTGTCACTTCGCTCCTCTTCTTTTCCTTTCTTCTTCTTCTTCTTATCGTTCACATATTTTTACACTATCCTTCATACTATTGTTGTTGTGGTTGTCGTTTTAAATGGTGGGTTTGATCGTGGAGGAGATGGTGGTGGTGGTGGTTGTGGTGGTGGTGGTGGCTGTGGTGGTGTTCGTGGTATTGTTGTTGGTGCTGCTATTTTCATCGTCTTAGAACGGTATAATTTGGATGGTGGCGGCGCTAGTGGTGGTGGTGGTGGTGGTGGTGGTGGTGGTGGTGCTTCTGGTGTTGTTGTTGGTGGTGGTGCTGCTACCTTTGCCGCCTTCACGTTGTTAATGATTCTCGCGTGATGGCAATGTGATGATGATGATGATGTTAATGATGATAGCGGTGGTGGAGATGTTGATGATGAAGGTGATGATGAGGGTAGTGATGACGATGATGAAGATGATGGTAGGTGGTGGATTCGATAACGCTAATTCTAGTAGTGGTGACGATGGTGTTGGTTGTAGTGGTGGTGGTGGTGGTGGTAGCGGTTCTTGTGCTATTTCTCGCAGATCGAACAACCACATACAGGCTCCCTCCGGTGGGTGGTAGTGTCTGTTGTAGTGGTTGTGATTGTGATGTTGTTGTTGTTGTTGTTGTTGGTGGTGGTGGTGGTGGTAGTCGTGGTGACACTGGTGGCGGTGGTGGTAAAACTGGTGGTGCTGGTGGTTGGTAGTAGCGATAGTGGTAGTATTATTGTCATTCCTATTCCTGTTGTCGATATTGGTGTTCATGTCAGGTGAAGGCGTGTGGCTTAGTGGTTAGGTGTGTTGCACGCGTGGTCGTAAGATTGGGGTTTCGATTCCTGGACTGGACGATGCATTGTTTTCTCGAGTAAAACTCTTCATTTCACGTTGCCCCAGTCCGCTATGCCGGCAAAAGTGAGTAATCATGTGAGAGACTAGCTTCCCATCCAGGAGGGAGAATATAAACACCACAGAACCCAGGAAACCAGACTTGCGTGCCCATGGCTCGGGAAGGACCTTTGCACTCTTTTGGGTACTAGTGGTGGTGGCGGTGATGATAGTGGTGGAGCTGTTTGTGGTGGGGTAGGCGCGATAGTGGCGCTGTTATTGATATTGTTCCTGCAGTGGTGGCGGCGGTGGTGACGGTGGTGAAAGTGTTGTCTTTGTTGTTACTGTTGTTCTCGTTGCTGTTGTCCGTGGCTGTTGATATTGACGTTGGTGCGGAGTCGTGCGGCGCAGTGGTCCGGTGTGTCCCTCTCATGAATTTGAGATTGTGGCTTCAATTCCTTTACCAGGCAATGCGTTGTGTCCTGGAGCAAGGCAATTACTTTCACGTTGCTCCGGTGCACTCAGATGCCAAAGTGAGTAACCCTGCGATGGACTGTCGTCCCATCCAGGAGAGATATATACACCACAGAAACAAGGAAACCGGCCGTGTGGACTCAATGTTCGAGAAGGACGTTCTTCTTTAATTGTTTTTTTGTTGGTGTTGGTGGTAGTATTGGTGCCAGCACAAGTGGTGCCAGCGATGGTGATAGCATCATATTTGTCATTGTTATTGTTGTTCATGTTGTCAGTTTTTATTTCTTTTCTTTTTTTTCCGACATTTTGTGCTTGAATTTTTTTCCTTTCTGCACTTGTTTTTTTTTGTTTTTTTTCTATTTTGCTGTTTTTATTTGACGACGACGGCGACGATAATGATGATGATAATCATGATGATGATTGTTATGATAATAATTGTAATTATTGCGATGGAAGGTATTGATAGCAATGGTAGTGGTTGCGGTCAGTGGCGAAGCTTGTGATGGTAATCATTGTTATGGTGATGGTAATGGTGTGGTGGCGGTGGTGGTGGTGTCGTTGCTAGACTGTTGATGACGACGTCGATGACAATCATAGTAGTGGTGAAGGTGGGGAAGATGCTATTGGTAGCGGTTGTGGTGGTCTGTCCTTGTGGTAGTGATGGGTAATGGTGGCGGTGGCGGTGATCATCATCGTTAGGCTGCTGCAGTTGCTGTTGCTACTACTGATGATGATGAAAAGGAAGAGCGATGGGGGAGGGAGGACGGGAGTGAGGTTAGCATAATCACGGCATACGGTGTCAATCTTGAAAGCCGAAGTGAAAGTGAAAGAAAGACGCTTAGCCAAGTTTAAAATTCATGTGATATCCATTAGCTTATTTCCTCAGCTAAGTGAACTGCTCCACTCGTTGATCAATAGTCAGATATAGTACTACTACACACGCACACACACACACACACACACACACACACACACACACACACACACACACAGAATCGCACTCAGAAAAACGGATACCTATGCACACACATATATATATATATATATATATATATATATATATATAGATATATATATATATATATATACACATACATGTGTATTTATATATGTGTGTGCGTATATACATACATATACATATGCATGCACACACAAATACATACACATACAAAGAAATTATATATATACACACACACACACACACTCATATATATATACATATATGTATCTGTATATACAGACACATACATAGATATAAATAAATATACATATACTTGTACATCTATACAGATAAACAAACACAAACTCCAAAAGTAATAATGTAAATGATCACGTGGCTATCTGTCTAACACCCTATCATAATTTTATATACACAAAACTGCTTCCTGCATATATTTGCATATACAAACACACAGAAACACAACAATCATGTGCGCGCACACACACATTCATACAAACACTTACATATGCATATGTACCACACAATGTCTTCATTAATATTCATATATTAATTCATTCATTAATATTCATATATAGAGGCGTGCAATTCCGTGTATATTTTTCCCCGGAAACCGCTGTCCCTTCCTCATAAAATAATTTCGGAGACTACCCCTAACCTATTCCACCCATAAGCACCATAAAATCTCTATTGGAAATAATACTACAACACTGATGTCGCTACTTGGATATTCCGTTGGATTGAGGTGTGAGGGGTGAGAGTGGAGATGGGCTGAGAAAGTGCCTGTGACACGACTGCATAGATATCTAGACACAGAAAATAGCAGGCGTATGATCCATATTACGAAGCCTTACTCGCTTGCGAGTGACGGCCGTAGCTTCATTTGTCACATATATCATACATGTGTGTGTGTGTGTGTGTGTGTGTGTTTGTTTGTGTGTGTGTGTGTGTGTGTAGTTTGCTATGAAATCGACAAAAGGCAAAACTTCGAAGTCACTAGCAATCTTTTCCATACATGTATTTATCAGTATTTCTTATGCTCATGGCTTTTCATATTGACATGATTATTATTTTTTTGTTCCACGTATAACCATTTAAAATATTCGAATGCATTCCGACATTTGCACATATGCAAACACCCTTTCGCAAGCTTGAGCACACGCATACATTCACTCTCTCTTTCTCTGTCTCAGTCCCTCTCTCACACGCATGCACACATCCTCTCTCACTTCCTTTGTCTGTCTGTCTGTCTCTCTCTCTCTCTCAAACACACACACACTCACACAAACACACGCGTGTGCACACACACACATATTGCAGGTGATTGTTCACTCGTTGCTCATTCTTTGGAACTCAGACAAGATTTTTTGTAAATTGATTTTCCACGTCATGCGAGGTTTTTGGTCTTACTATTAGTGTCACAGAAATTGAACTTGTTCATCAGCCTAGCTTAAATGCACCACAGTCAAGCTCTGTCATAAAAATCGATATTAACCCAATCAAGACCGTGACTATATTTTACTATTTTCTTCTATTTTCGCTCTACGATAACCTTAAATGCTAGAATTGATAATGAAATCACTCAGCACATTGGTAAAAGACAGCACTCATGAATGTTTATTCCAGCACATCTAGAAAGAGCTTGGATTTCTTTTTTAAAAATCAATATAATCAACTTAGAGCCCCTCCCTACGAAATGTCTGACCTTGTACTAAAATGTGAAACCAATAGGTCACATTTCATAGAATGACAAAATATTAAATAGCAATTTACTTAGGATAAATAGCAACGAAAAATTCGTATTCTGCGTATAAATGGACTGGGTGAGATATAGATATAGAATCCCTTCCAATACTACTCTAAGAATAGGGCCTCACTTGGTCACTGTTGATCGTGCATCTGCACGTGTAACTTCAGGATAGTTGAGGAAATCTACTAGTTGCCCAAATTATACAAGACTTCTCTGCCTAAGTCGCCGACGATTTTTATCCAAGGGAAGTGCCACCTACTTTGTTGATACAGCTTGGTACCAGTGTTGTCGCAGGTTTTGCTGTCAGAACAGAACGAAAAAAAACTGAAAATATTCCACAAAGCTTCTCGTTTGATCCTCAAATAGTTCCGCCATTCTATTTCTTTCCATTGGTACCTTTCTATTGACCTTGGAAGAGATGGAAATTGAACTCATAGTGTTGAGACACAGAACGAATACTACGAGGCGTCCCATCCAACGTCTTAGCGACTCTGCTATTTCGCCACCATTCTGCTGCTCTCCAAAAACATGATTAAGAAATGGTTGAGGTAATATATGGCCAGATGTTCTTCGTTTTCATTGAAGTTTTCAGAATCCATGACATATCCTGCTCTACAAATGAAGTGGTGGCGTTTGTTTTTCTTTGGTTTTAACCGTTTGCAGATGGCTGATCTAATACGTTAGAGAGACATATTTCTCACAAGAAACATTGATCACATTTTGTAATTCTTTTGCGATACATGTCTACATTTGCAGACATTGAAATTCTATAATGTTGTTCTACACAAGCCTAATGCAAAAGTTCGAGAAGAAGGGATCGAAGCGTTGAGATTTTAGATTACCCTTCATTTCTTATGCTTTTATTAGACTTCTTTCTCTCTTTCTCCTGCTTTTTAACCCTAAATATATAAGATTTTTGGTTAGAATCTTCCACATGTACATTAAAACAGTGTTTCATAGCTTAGAGATGTAATACGCAAAAGAGATCCGAGTCGTAAACGTCTTTCCAGTTGGTCAGTTTCAAACACACACACACACACACACACACACACACACACACACACACACACACATATGGACTTGCATATTTAACTATGCATAATTACATGGAGAAGTGAAGCATCACGCCGATACGCAACACCTGACAACTTGTCTCATCATTGAAACATTTGTCGTTATGTTATACGTCATGGTCAAATAAGGAGACCCATAAGACACATCCTCCAGCAGACATTTTTCTACAAATGGAAATCTCGAGCGTAAAGGTTAAATTAAGTAAAACGCCTTGCTGGCGGCTTATGGCCACACGAAACTATCTCTGCTCTCACGTATAGTTTTAATATATTCACATAATGCAAAAAAAACGGTATCAAATAATGCAATATCGTACAGTTTTTGTCTAGCGAACATTTCCCTGTATGTACACGATGTCTAGTGAACACATTTGGAATAGTGGAATCGATAGTTGTCAGTGCCTGGCTCAAATGGTTCCAGAATGAGTGAGAGAAGCAAGTTCTGAGATTACGTTTGATCTACAGGAAAAGATTACGATAGATCAGTGACAGCATTTTATATAAATTTAATGTATCACGTCAAATATATTCGTTATCTATTTCATTATTATTTTCGGTCTCTTTCTTTTCTTTAATTATGTTTGTATGCATAAATCTTTTCCGGTTTTGTCAGTTTTAATTTCGAGTGTCATTTGTTTAGCAAAATTTTTTTTAAATATATACATTGAAAAACATAGCAAACATATACTCATTTTCTTTCTGTTGTCTTTCTGTAACTCTCAGCTACTCCAGATAATTGAAATAATCGTTTTGATGTTATTAATATCAATAAAAAAAAAATCATTTTACAACCACTATTCTTATTAATATTTCTGCTGCCCTCGTTGATGTTGTTGTTGTTGTTGTTGCTGTTGTTGTTGTTATTAATATTATTGTTATTGGATTGACAAAATTCGCTACAATTCCTGAAAACGAAATGGTACAGCATTTATTGTTGTTCTTTATATTCTGAATCAAATCCCGTCGAGTTGGACCTTGCCTTTCTTCCTCTCGGGGTCGATAAATCAAATACCACTTGATCACTGGGGGTCGATGTAATCGACTTAACTCCTCACTTGAAATTGCTGGCCTTGCGCCAAAATTTGAAACCATTATTATTATTATTATTATTATTATTATTATTATTATTATTATTATTATTATCTATAATCATGTACTTATTTACGGTGCACCGAGTTAAGTCAATATGATGCGTGGTAGGTATGTTTATGAAAATGCATGATTCTTACGTTTGAAATGAGGGGATCGAGAAATATTAAGTACACTTTACACTTGGCTGCCATAAAAATAATGAAAAGAAAAAAAGACAGCAAAATGAACAAAACGAAAAGTATAACGGGTGGTGCGGGAATGTTAGAATAAAAACAAAAAAGAAAAAAGAAAACGCTACGACGCACTAGAAGCAGACGACCGAACTAGCAGTCAATGAAATGAAGTCATTAGAAATCAGAGAAGAGGTAGATGTGAACGTGTAGAGATGTCCCGTGATTTGCCTGTCGCACACGACACTCGTTCGCATAGCACTAGTAAACCTCTTAAGACTAGATGAAGGTCGATAGATTGGCACAGAGCATTGGAAATACATTTCCTAAATAAAAGAAAAGAACGTACTCCATACTGTGTTATGACACACATTTGAATAACTCTGATTCTCTGCCGTTCTCTCTCCTATCCACCTCTTTCTCACACACACACATACATACATACATACATACACACGTACATAGATACATGCATACATACACACACTCATGTATAATAATGTATTATGCATACAAGCATGTATTATATTATGCTATATTTTTTTTTTTACTCTAATCAAAATATTTTCTGCATACAAATATTCCGTCGCATTTAACTATAAATTCTATCAACCAACCAGAATTTTTGATTCTTTTGAAAAGCTATTACTGAGCAAAACTTATGGCGATCGGTAATGAATTATTTTAATGTCATCACACATTCTTCCCCACCTCTCTCTCTCTTTTCTCTTTCTGTCTGTCTGTGTGTCTATATATATATATATATAAAGGAGGCCACTAGGTGGACTACTAATGTGTTAGAAGATCACATGTCATGTGATATTCTTCTAGCACATTAGCAGTCCACCTAGTGGCCTCCTTTATATATATATTTATATATACATATACAATAATCCTTTGAGATCTCAGATACTTTTTCTGAATCTCCCTGATTCTTTTAATGTGCTTGTTCCCTGGTATTAAATTGATATTAATTAATATCTAATTTTTTACCCTATTCTTTAATATATATATATATATATATATATATATATATATATATATATATATATATATATATATATATATATATATATATGCATGTATTTATGTCACGTCACTTATGAGGCTCTCATAAGTGCTACTGGTAACATGGTATCCAGTACAACCTGTTGCATGATCGAGTTGTCGGTGACTAAACTAGCACCCTCATCAGGCTAGGCTACTTTGGTGAGGAGGGTTGCTAGAAACCCAGCAGGATTAAAAACAAGACCTGCTGAAAGGTCGGATGAACCTAGTGCAGGCTCAACGGCTATATGAAGCATGTCTCTAGAAGGTCACTCTGATGTAAAACCAGATATGCAGGAAATGGCATTGAACATTTTGGGGATCTTTGGTTTGTGCTAGAGATCATGGCACTTCCACATCCATGAGCCTGCGACACATATTGGTACCAGGCACCTCGCTCTGGCTTGTCTCTGGGTAATGTCAATAGAGTGCAAGCCTTATTAGAAGGCTATATTTGAAGATAAAACTATTCTTTATACGCAGCTGAGAGTTATACTTAGGAAAATCCCCAATTCTCATTAAGTCATTCTATTGGGGGATTTCAATGCCAGGGAGGGAACAGACTGGCAAACATGGAACTCTTTAGGACGTTTTGGTGTAGAGAAAATGAATAGCAGTGGTCTCATTCTGCTGGATCTTTGCTATGAACATGGACTTTACATCGCAAGCACTCATTTTATACACAAAGGTGATCACACAACAACGTGGATGCATCCAAGATCTAAAGTTTGACACTTGCTGGATTATGTCATCATCCGCAACCGCGACATCTATGACATTACAAATGTCAAGTCCTTTCATGGATCGGAATTCTGGACAGACCACAGTCTGGTGCGAGCAAAGTTCCGGATGATGATTAAAGTGAAAAAGAGAAGAGGGCCAGTTGGCATTCCTCGGCGTCTGAATGTCCACAAGATATATGATGCTGTGTTGAGAAAAGCGTTTCAGACTCGCTTTCTAGAATTGAAAATACTATAATATGGGAAGACTTTCGAGACCAGGTTCTTCAATGTGCTACTGAAACACTGGAATATGCTACTGCCAGACACAGAAACTGGTTTGATGAAAATGATACTGAAGTTCAGCGACTATTGGTTGTAAAGCGCCATGCCCACAATGTATTGCTGCACAGAGGACTTTCAGCTGTGCACCGAAATCTTGCACCTGCCCACTATAGCAATGTAAAATCACTACTGCAGTGATGTCTCAGGAAGATGCAGAACACTTGGTGGGAGGATGTTCAGGCTGTTGCTGATGCAAACGACAGCAAGAAGCTTTACCATCTTTTGAAGCAACTTTATGGGCCTAAGAGCTCCACATCAGCTCCTTTGCTTTCCAAAGTGTCTTCTACTCTGTTTACTAAATCAACAGAGATCACATGTCGCTGGATAGAACACTTCTTCGATCTCCTGAATCATGAGTCAGTTGTGGATGAAACCGATTGATACTATCCAACAAAGCCCTATCATTGGTTCCTTAAATTCCACGCCCTTGATATATTATGGACGCCTTTTCGTTTCTCGTTTAGTTTTGACAATGCTTGATGTTACAGGAGTATGAATTCCTTGAGTGTTAAGCTTTATAGTCAAAAACATAACTATTCTCACTTTTAGGTGCTTTTAACCCTAGGTACTGTACCACAGAATTAGGTTACATTCCTATAAAAATATAAAGAAATTCAATTGTTTGTGAGTCTACGGTCATCCTCGATCCAGACGCTGTACTACTTATGGTACCTACCTTAAAATGACACTGCATATAGCGCTAGATTAATATATTTTCATGATTCTGTGTCTATAGCCACAGACATTGAGCTGTACATCGATATATTATCATCATTTCTGTGATTTTGTGCTGACAGACATAAAGCACATGATTAATATATCTTCATGATTCTATGATTTTGTAGTCACAGACATATAGCACCAAGTTAATATGTCTTCATCATTTCTGTGACTACAAAGTCACAGACACACGGCACTAGATTATTAATATATCTCCATATTTCGGGCTGAAAGCTGAGACTGCCAGAGCAGCTAAAATGAAAATGATGATGATGCTGAGGAAAATTTTTGATAGAATGCAAAAAAATTCTGACTACTAATCAATGTCTCGTATTTTAGGTTTAATCATTATTCCATGTGTTGAAACGGTGTTTCGTATTTTCTGGAGCGGTAAAAAGCGTCCAATGCCTTTAATCACATTTGACAGGTACCAATATGTTATTAAGGGCACACAAAATGAGCATGCTTTGTGCGTCATAAAATGAAAAGCAAAAAATATATATATAAACAAAAAACATATACTTCTAATATTAGGCACATAGCCACGAATTGAAAGAGAAGAGGTGAGGTGCATTCGATTAAATCGAACTCAACAATAATAATAACGTTAATGAGTTGGCGTGAAAATGTGTGTTATATGTATAGTGCAAGGATGCATGGGTGCAATATGCACGTGTTGTATCTGTTGTCAGCGCTCAGCTGTACACATAGGAAATCTGCCAGCAGGAAAAAAAAGAGAGAGTTTTCATACACAGACAAACACGCAGGCGCACAAGTTTACACATCCTCATACGAATACACAACAACACACATTCTTGTACGCACTGCATAGACAAAACAGCAAAAATCCTCATGCATAAGCATACGCTGAATGAAAATATGTGCAGACAAATCACAAAAAATATGAAAAAGGCGTGCGTGATTACGTTCACGTAGAAATATAAAATGTCTTCGCTTCACTTTTTACTTTTATATGTATTTATTTATCTATATATACATATAAATATAGAATATATAGCACGCATTATACACACACACACACACACACACACACACACACACACACACACACACACACACACACACACACACACACACACACACACACACACACACACGCACATATATATACACACATATATATAAATACGCTAGAAATGTAAAATGTCTTCGTTTCACTTTTTACTTTTATCTGTATTCATTTATAAGTACATATAAATATAAAATATATAGCAAACATTATAGATATATATATGTATATGCGCTAATACGGAACAATGAGAATGAGTGCTCAACACTGCATTGGTGGATACATATTCATTATTTCTGGGTTGACAAGGTTACTAATAGTTTCATATCGTAACCTTATCCAAGATAGAGAGTAGTACTAATGTTCCCATGTGCCAGACTTGTTATTTATCGAGAGATTTCTCTTTATATGAAAACGAATATGTGTGTGTGAGTGCGTGTATGTATATATATATATATATATATATATATATATATATGAATTGATGGATGGATTGATCAATCGATTGATCGGTGGATAGATAGATAGATAGACAGACAAATAGACAGATATAAACCCAAAAAGTCGGAAGATATGAGAGATGTAAATATTTATTTAACTACTTGTAATCCTTGGGATTACACCAATACTTTAACTCTCACAGTTGAAGCATTCGTCAAACTTTGACGAATGACTATGTTCTAGTGATCTGATGAGCAAGCCTTCTTTATCTGCACTGATTTTTAAACATAAGATGCGTAGCATTATATTAGTGCAGACATTTAAAATTATTTGTTATACGCTGAAACTATTACTACATCATGACGGCTGCAAAATGGCCGTAGCCCTAAGAATGACAAGTAGGTAAATAAATATATTCACCACTCAAACAACCTAACATTCTTTGTGGTCTGTAAACTCTTCATGAAATAATTTCACCGATTTCAGCTGCGTAGATCTCGGCATTATATTTCTCCGTATTGAATTACCTTGTAGTCTATTAGTGTATATACATGTTTGTATTTATGTGTGTAGGTATGAATCAAAAATGAGGATCAACATCAGAAATGACTGTCCAAAAAGATCATCACCGTATTATCTACTTATGAGTCGTGATATCGTGACAAGAATATTATACAATGCAATCTGTTGGAAGGATAATCCTAAGGATGAAAGTATAATCTGTAGAAATCATAATACTGAAAGCTATCTTTCCTAAAAGTATAAGTTACGGTGGTGCGGGGGCAATCATCACTCAAAGACCTCATATATAGACTTCTCTAAAATGCAAGCATGACACATCAGTCAGTATAAAATAGGGCAGAGGAAAGAAATCGTGTACAGCAGCGGAAATCAGTTGCTCAGCAGGTATTAATATTATGTTAAAGATTAGTAGAGAAAAAGGAAATATATATATCGAATAGGGAAATCTTCAATTACTCCACCCAGGCTATAGCGTTTGGATTTGTAATTTATAATTATCGTGGACTTGATTGCGCAATTAACAACCTCTTTACTAATCTTGAGATGCTGAGCTTCACAAAACCAGAAAGAACCGGACTAATTAGAAAATTACTGCTACACGGCATTACGAATCTGTAAAACAGTAAAAGAGTAGAATGAAGTCAAAGAGAACATGGAAAATGACAATGAAAGCAACGTTGGGTAAAAGAAAAGCAAAAAAAAAAAAAAACAAAGAAAGAAGCAATCTACAAAATTCTTTGTTCGGACAATAAATTTTGAACGAACAGGGGAGAGAGATTGAGGTGTGATATATGTTCATATGTTTAGGAAGAATGACCATTGCAGAAAGAACAAAAAAAAAGGAGGTGAAGAAATGGGAAATGAAGAAAATGAATTGCATTCTGGGAAGTGAAAGGAACGGAGTTATGAGGTAAAATGAGGGCGAGGGAAAGATAGGAACAAGGAATGGGAAGGGAAAGAGAAGAGAACAATTGAGGAGATAAGCCTAGGTGAAGTGTGTAGAGTACAGAGGTAAAAATCAGTGAGAGAAGAAAAGTACATATGGAAAGGAGAGAAATATAAGGGTGTAAGAAGTGACGAAGCGCTACAGCAAGTTTTCAAAACAATTGGCTGTATACGTGTGTGATCATACATCGAAGAAATTATGCAGAAACAACGAAACCATAAAACAAAGAAAGTTGAGAAAATAAGTAAGAAAAGAATAAAATTTCTTTATCGGTTGTCTGCTGGTATTCTTTGCGATTTCGATACCTGAGAACAGTATCTTTTTCACGCGTTAGGTGTCGAAGACCTCTAGAAAAGAATTTTAGGAAGTAAAACAGTAATGTTAAGACATAACAAATATGAAAATTACGTGTGTTTAAGTTCTTTAGGACTAAAAAGATAAAACATTGGCCGTTTGTTCCCTTTTCGACTGTATCACAAGATAAAACAACACAGAAGAATTGTGCATAAAATCAACGCTGGATATGTTTGTATATTTATATATGCATATATATATATATATATATATATATATATATATTTATTATGGATATATATGTATATCTATATCTATATCTATATATATATATATATATATATATATATATATAACAGTAGGGTAAAAAAATTGGATATATATATATATACATATGTATATTATGGTTACGTATGTACATATTATGAATATGTATGTATATCTGTATATATATATATATATGTGTGTGTGCATATATATGTGCGTGTGTGTATATACATATATGGATATGTATACACACACATACGTAAAGCAAATCTGCTGCGGTATTTATCTGGAGAAAAATGTCTCTTATGGACGTGATGTGTTTAAAAACAATCTTGACGATGTTCAATGAGGCAGAAATTCATCTGGCTTCCCCACCAACCAATGTTTGGACGGTTTCCGTCTACTTCCGATTTCTGTTGTGTTTATAAACAAGCACGATCAGAAGAGATATTATCTCCGGACAGTAACTGCAGTAGATTTGCATTCGTGTTGGAAAGCTTGTTATTTATCAATGCCTGAAGATTTCAGACACACCGATGAGCGCGACTGATTGACTTCAACTGCGCGATCCCTTTGAGTAATGTAGAGATAATCTACTTAACCAACACACGCTTACAAACCAGTATTACAAATGTCTAACACACGTCTATTTATATGAACGAGTGCACATGCTGCTTGCACGTACATATGTATGTTTGCATGTATGTATATACGTGTGGGTGTATTAACATAACAACGCTGCCATTTTCTCTTGCTTGCTCAGCAGTGAACACTAGGATTTTTTCCACCATAAATGCTATTCTGTCAGTAATATCATATAGCTGCAGATTTATGAACAAATGAGACAAAGCGAGCAATGGTCTTTTTCAAAACATAACACACATGGAGCGATAACGCTCTCCTACTGTGTTCTTTGAAATCACATACTGTTGCCAAATTCTTCTTACTGTTGTTTTTGCTACAGTTGTTTATAAATATTATTATTATTTTTATTATTATTATTATTATTATTATTATTATTATTATTTTCATCTTTATTGTTGTTATTATTATTATCATTATTATTATTTTTATTATAAGTATTATTATTATTATTATTATTTTCATCTTTATTGTTGTTATTATTATTATCATTATTATTATTTTTATTATTATTATTATTATTATTATTATTATTATTATCATTATTATTATTATTATTATTGTCAGTGTGTTTTAATCTTCCTAGGATTACTGTAAGTATTTTTGTTAGTCTTAGTGATAATTATTATTATTATTTGCATAATTTTAGCTGTAGTTTTTTTGTTTTTTTTTATGCTATTGTGGATATCATAAACGCCTTTCTTCATTATATTTATTCATTTCTTCCTCTTGAAGATTTTTTTCTGTATTTTTTTTTTTTTTCGTTTTGGTTACTCTATCTGTACCTGTTATTATTCTAGTGAATATTAGCATTTTCTTATTATTCACTAGGTAGAAAGAACTACGTGAGTAGGAATGCAGCCTTGTGTTATTTATTCCGACTCTTTAAGTATTGTATACACGATGTGGGCAACAGTTTCGTCTACTCCGCTACAAATGCAACAGAGTGTAGAGACATGCACATTCCTAAAGTTTACCCTCCAATTTCTCACCAAAGTTTGGTCTTGTGCTGCCAGTATGGTGCTCTTAGTCTCTTTCTTCAGTGCTCTTTCCTTCATCCAGTTCCACTTATTTTTTCCAGCAACTTCTTTTGTGGTTACATGAAATTGATTGCATAGTCTCTTGTCGCGTAATTCTTCTTCATATCCTTTGTGTACTCCTTGTTTTGTTTCTCCCTTTTTCTCTGCTTCCAATTCTCCTTCATCCCTAACTGACACTAATAAGGTTTACTTACCCGCTCCTCAGAAATTTCAGGCCTTGTGCCTATAATAGAAAGGATTATTATTATTATTATTATTATTATTATTATTATTATTATATAATTTTGACTTTTGCTTTGTATTTGTGCAAGTTGGTTCCAAGTCTCATCCAGAGACCTCAAGAGACAACAAGTTAGAAGTTCATGTTGGTATTTTGCCTTGGGTGCCATACATTTGGTTTTGTACATAATATTGTTCTAGAGAATGTTTAAGAAACCATCAGAAAATTATGTGTTTGTTTTAAAATTTGAGATTACATAGACAGTATTTTACGTAGGATATGGGCAGTTCCCATGAGCACTATTTTTTGAAATTCTGCCATTTTAGGGGTTTCCTGGTATCTGAGCTAGGTAGCAATCAAGCCCTTTTGCTATCACTCCTAGGGCACATTATTATTATTATTATTATTATTATTATTATTATTATTATTATATGAAAACTCACAGCATATTTTACTGGGTATGAGAGAAAGTTTCAGCTGTTCACAGCCGGCAGACTAGGGTGGAACTTGTTTACTGGTCATGCTTCTAGGACCTTGCAAAGAATTCTAATAATATTATTAATTTCATCATCATCATTATTATTTAGTAACCCTTTGTAAAATCCGTTTCCGTACGTTTGACTTTGCCTTCGATGCGCACGCTATCTTCCATAAAATCCCCACTCATCCAAATTTGTGGTAGAAAAAGAAAATTTATAACTTTCTCATCATTGTGATCAGCATCAACATTGCCATCATTAGCACTACTATGAATATGATAATTACTAATATAAATAATATTACGATTAATTACGATTACGATGAAAGTCCTTAATGAATATTTCTATAATTACAATTATTTTTATAACATGAAACTTGCACTTTCACATATTGCCATTACCACTTCTAGTGCTACTACTACTGCTACTACTACTACTACTACTAATAATAATAATAATAATAATAATAATATGATGATGATGTTGTATTAAAATTGAAGCAATTAAATTGTGGAACATCTATTTTGGTCATTTAAACGTACACAAAATCCGTTGAATTTACAATCGATTTATTTCTTGATGCGTCTGAATTTTAATCGCAACCCTGCGACCTGTTCACAGTCACAGTTCCACTGTAACTGTTTGAAACATAGTGAATGGTATGTTCTTGTAGACCACGGGCTTGTTTTCCTTTTTTTCTTGTTGAACATACGGACATTCGCTTCTGTTGTAGGCACCTTAATTATCTTTAAACTCTTGGCATCAATTGCCGTTAGTCACTTCTGTGTTGTATTCTTTTGTGAAGTTACAATTTATTTCATTTGTTCGTATCATTATCACCATTCCATCTCTTTTTCCTGCTACCAATTTTTCTTCTTTATTTTCTTCTCTTCTTCAATTTATGCAAATCCCGACCATTATGTAAAAAGATATGCTATTTTGGATGCATTCTTCTTGTGATATAAATCTACAGCAACTAAACTTTTGCTATGTAGATTAAATTTTAGTTTGGTCGAGTGGAGTAGAAAAAATGTCGAATAGTAATATCGAGATGGTATCAGTAAAATCACTATAACGTTGTTTTTATTTGCGTAAACTCACACTTTGTGTATAGCTTCACATGTATATACAACCACACATGTATACATAAATAAACAAGTATATATAAATAGATGTGTGTGAGTGTGTCTATAATCACGCACATGTAAGCGGGTGTATATACATACGCACACAAGTGTTTTTGTGTATGAAACTAATATAAGTGGAGTATAGTGAGAAAAAATACGCACTTCTAGTGCGTGGCGAATTTGTGTTACGCCATTCGAACGTCCATTTGAGATTAGACTCGTGTTCCTTTATACAAAATGATTCAGTTACTTTCATTGAGGCATGTAGTTATAATGTCTACACTGAGTCACTTTTGTCTCGAACCATTGCGCTTATTTAATGTATGCTGATAAGTTTAAGGACAAGGTTTCTTTTCAGCGTACTCTTTCCAATACTTCTTGAGTCTTTCACTAATACTCCGAGTCGTCTCTACAA
>NC_142939.1:11690571-11695571 GCF_046866305.1 Octopus bimaculoides | reverse complement strand
ATACAAATTTCAGATTTCTCTCTCTTTCTTTCCTTCGCAAGAATTATCATTTGATTCAATAATCTTTTGGGTTCCCTAGATTGAGTATATTAACCTGCACTTAACTATATGTTTTTCATGCAGAAGTTACCCTATACTATTTGCAAATTACTATGGTCAAATCTTAAAACGATTCTTCACGCGTAATAGTAAGTGCCTTTCTGGTCAGTTTGTTTGTGTTGTACAGACGGACATCACGTGGTTAGTATGTGTGTTCTCTCAAAGGAAATTATTTAGTAACTCTAACAATGAAAACAATAGTATTATCAATTATATTGTACCAAAGTAAGACAGTAGGTGGCAAAAACGGTAAAGTAGTGGACTAAATCCCTTGCTGGATACAATTTGTCCTTTTATGTTCTGACTTTGTATCCTGCTAAGTCCACTTGACTTTTCATCTCTCCAAAATCGATAAAATCAATAGCGCAGCAGACTTTTGGCGAAGTGCGAGTGTGATGATAGAACTGGTTGAAATGGTATAGTGCTATAGGTACTAGTTTCATACTAAGGTCAATATATTCGATTATACCCTTTTCCCCTGGATCTGAGGTCTTGTGTATATGTTAGAAATCAATTTTTGATTATACTCTGTTCCCATTTGATTCATCTGTCCATGCTCGTTAAATTAAATCCAAATATGCCCACCACTTTTTTTAGTTAAGAGTACACTTCTGGATATCTAACTAAGGGTACCTACCCGAGCGCTTTAATTAAGAGTAGCTACTCTAAAGTTTTAGTCAAAAGTACCCATTCTATCGATTTAATTAAGAGTACCCACCCGTAATGTTTTAGTGACGAATATACTTGAAAGATTTAATCGAAAGTACCCACACTAAAGATTTAATCAAGGGTACTTTCCGCAACAACAGAATCAAAATTGTTACCTTACACCAACACTTGAAGTAATCGCTATGAATTCTTTTCAAAACCACCTGATTCATTACCTGCACTATAACTCGAATTTCTGTGGAATGACCCGGGAAAAGCACATATCTCACCCTAGGATACATCCCTGCGTATCCCTTTTAATATTCTTTCTCGAGAAATGTTATCAAATTCAACGCTGCGTACCGTGAAGCCAAACGTAAATAACTAGAAGGTTGTCGCTGCTTCTAACGGTGCAGTATGTCATCATTGAGATGTCAACGGACAGAAGCACACAGTAGAAACCGAACTGTCTTATCCTTAAATATATGGAACCGTTGGTTAATAAATACCAACGTTCCAGCTCTCTGTTGGCTCTCCAATACCCTACTGACGCGGTCATTCCATATAAAGGAACCAGAAACACTCAAAGACTCTCAGGTATCATAATTGGATTTAATAATTCCAAAAACTTAATTTTTGTGCAATCAAATGGTTCTTCTTCTTCTTCTTCTTCTTCTTCTTCTTCTTCTTCTTCTTCTTCTTCTTCTATGATATTGCGTGTTCTGAAGAAATCTGTAAAGAAAAGCAATTGAAGAAATTTAACCATTGCGATTGTGGTATGTTATTTTAGAAATCTTGAAGATATAAATGTCGATCCGAATGGAATTTGAACTCAGAGCTTGTTCAGACGAAGCAAAGTACTGCAGCGTATTTAGTGAGATACTTTACTGTCTCAGCATCTCTCTAAATACGCTGCTTTATAAGAATGTTATGATACATTATAAGGTGAACAAAAGATAGGGATTGACTTAATAGTACCAGAAAAAAAAATACAGTCTTATATTCAGTTAGAATCCTTCAGTTTCTGATTGTAAATGCTTCTGCAGTAGACTTTACTTTCCGTCATTTAAGGGCCAATAAAATTAAGAGCTGATCAAGTATACGGTCGATTTAATCTCCTGTGCCTTCTGACAAAATGCGTGGCCCTGTGCCAAACTTAGAAAGCATTATAATTAGCAAGAAGCCTATTGTCCCCACCTATCCATTCTTTGTCTTGCATCAGCATTAACAAACAAAATCAATAACAGAAAAAAAAGCAATATAAAACAGACAAAAAATTTGAGAAAATGAAAATATATGGAAAAAAAAATGTAGTTACCGATTGGCTGATTAAATCTATTTTCTAAAACAATCTTTGATTGGTTGGATTGTTAGAATCATTAAGCGTTGTGAAATATTCATAGATCATTGACACTTGATATTTTACTGGCAATTACGGAAACTCGACTTCACAAGATCTGCTCAAATCTAATGGTATCTCGTTAAAAATAATTTTTGTTTTTTTTTAATGACGAAGTCCAAGCATTATTGATATAATATTCATTTAAACTGAGAGATTATTTCGTTTACATTAGACAGCAATGTTTCCACTTGTAAACATTTCTCTTGCTATGAACTCATTTTTATCAAGTTAAATAAATTCACACGAAAAACACTTCACAGTATAACTTTTGAGAAAACGTGAAATATTTTTTCATCGATTTTTATATGTTTATTTATTTATTCATTTATTTACTCATTTATGGAATAGTGGATCTCGAAACAGATGATAATGCGATAAATAATATAGTATAGATATTGACTTAAAAAATCCTTTTGTATAGAAAAAGTCGAAAGCGACTTTTTCTATCCAAAAGGATTTTTCAAACCAGTATTCATATGTTATTATCTATAGCCTTATCATCCACCATTCTCCAAAATGATATATATATATATATATATATATATATATATATATATATAAAGTAAATATATAGAATACATAGAAGTGATTATATAACAGTTTTTTATCGCTTACCCAGGAGGAATAATCAATCTTTTTGAATGCATGATGATTCTGACGCCCTCTGAAATTGGTGGGAACTGTGTGGTCTAAACGAGCATCCAATGAAGGAATCTCTCTGTACAATTTACGAAAATTAGAAATGAAATTGCCCTTTGCAGGATATCTTTCAAAGGAAGGCGTTAATCATCTGATCATTGTCGATGAATATAATCTGCGTGGACAATGCTTCTTTGCAGACAAGTCTTTTTTTTTTTTTTTTTTCAGTACATTCAAAATAAATATGGTATCTCTGTGGTTTTGACATCGCAATTATTTTCATTTACACGGAAAAGAAATCTAGTTACAGCTTGGTAGTTGGAAAAAAATTTAAACCCGAAAAACAACTAGAAAACACCAACAAGAGACTACGCTGCATCTTCATAAAACGAGGCCTTTTCTGACAGTTGTTTTAGATCAGTTGTCTAGTTATTTTGTTTTTTAGTGTTTATACAAAATTTTCATTTGGCCTGCTTTGTTCTCGACTCAACACACACATAGGTCTTGATATTGGTACAAATATTATTTTTTATTACTTTATTTGCCACAGGGGTGACAATAACAAAGACAAGTTAGAAAACCAATGGTGGTGATGGCGGTGGTGGTGGTGGTGGTGGCGGTGACCGCGGTGGTGGCGGCGGTTGGTTGATATAGAATCAATATCACAAAATAGACATGGAAAGCAATACTGACGCTAAAGGAAATGAACTGACACAGAATAAATAGGAAGAGCAACCACATAAACCCAGTCGAGGAATCCAACAAATCTTATGTTAGACCTACTATTTCTCTCTCCGGCATAAGACCCTGTGTTCAAATTCTGCCGGGGTCGACTTTTTCCTACCATCCTTTCAGGGTCCTTAAAATATGTACCAGTGATACACTGGGGCCGATGTAATCGACTTACTTCCTCCGCCGAAATTGCTAGCCTTCTGCCAGAAATTTGAAATCATCATCATCATCATCATCATCATCAATAGTAGTAGTAGTAGTAGTAGTAGTAGCGGCAGTGAATGAACATATTAATGACGATGAAATTTGTTGTCAATAATAAAGACGGAGGATGATGATGATGATGATTAAATTTAGGAGTATGAAGTCAGTCAGGTAACGAGTGAAGATAGCAAATCATCATCATCATCAGTATCATCATCATCATTATCATCATTCAAAAGCAACTCATATTACGGCTACTGCTACTGCTAGATAGAGGGAGAGGTTGGAAGAAAATGACTCTGGCATTAGATGTTTTATGAGTGTTAATAATGGCTGTGTTTGCTTTTAATGTTTGTATTTACTTCGAAGAATATGCTTTATATGATTGAATATAACATACTTCGATACGTTATTTCTGCTGCTGCTGCTACTGCTGCCACTGCTGCTGTTTAACTGCAGGTCAAAAGCTTATCGAGTACACCTATGATCGAAGTTCTTCCCATTAAGACCGCCCTGTGTATTTTTTGTTAAAGGCAGGTGTTTAGGACTTCGTTATCCTTTGTGAGTTTCCCCGCTATCTAGACGACACCGTGTGGCTGCTATTTCTTGCAGGTCCAGCGACTGCATAGAGGCGTTAATACTATGGTTGTTAAGGTTACTTAATCCCAGGTCATCCCTGATTAAGTAAGTCTCTCAACTAAAGCCTTCGCCGTGATCATTCCATTATTTTATATACCAGCTCCGATGTGTTCCAAAATAGATTCCTTTATGTAAGATATGTAAGTTATGAGTTAAATGGTATTTGGCTGCTCTTTCTTGCAGGCCGTTTCTATCGTTTACATTATAGTTAATATTGTGTACATGTTTGCTTCGCTTCTGTCATTAAAACTCTTTCATCTGCTTTATAATAGATGTTCATTTGACTTGTGTAGTTGACTCTGCGCCTGTGAAATAAATGGTGCGGGGGAAGTGGCGTTTATTCATTACTTTTGGTGGCATCGAGTATTGAATTTATTGATAATTGTGTCTACAGGTTTGTTTGCACAACCAGTTCGATGGCTCAAATATCAGAGCCGAAGAAAATATATCAAAGAAAAGCAGTTCAACAGACAGGACTTCCATGGATAATTGAAAAGAAAACTTTCATGTTGGGGCATTGTTTGTGTATTGTAATCGTTGTTGTTTAGCTCCAAGCCAACCTTGATTGAACGGAATAGCGATGAAAGACACTCTAGTTGTGAATTCCATCATTCTTTTTCTTTTCCTAAACTCAGTG
>NC_142939.1:11673071-11685571 GCF_046866305.1 Octopus bimaculoides | reverse complement strand
TCTTTTCACTAAAAGCACAAGGGCTGAAATTTTGGAGAGGGAAATAGTCGATGACGTAGACCCAATTGTTCCAATGGTACTTAATTTATCGACCCGAAAGGATGAAAGTCAAAATCGGCCTCTGCGGAATTTGAACTCAGGACGTAGCGAATAGCGAAATACAGCTAAGCATTTCGTTCAACATACTAACGATTCTGACAGCTCACACCGCCTTATAATAATAATAATAATAATAATTCTTTCTACGATAGGTATGAGCCCTTAAATTTGGTGGGGTTGGGGTTAAGTCGATTACACTGACCCTTAGTGGTCAAAACGGTACTTCGCTTATCTCGACTCCGAAAGAATGAAAAGCAAAGTCGAGCTTACCAGCGTTCGAACTCAGAACGCGTAGCCCGAAGAAATGCCACCAAACATTTTGCTCGACATACGAACGATTCTGTCAGCTCACCGTCCGAATAATAAGGACGACGCCGACGATGATGATGATGATTCTTTGGTGGGGTTTCAATGAAGGGGTGATGAGGACAGATTAGAACCTGCGCGAGGATTTGCACAAAAATTGGGTGATGACACGAAAAAAGAATTCCATTATTATCATAATCATAATAGTCATTTCTATTTATGGGCACAAGGCCTGAAATTTTGGTGGGGAAGGGTTTCGATGATTACATCGACAACAGTACTCAACTGGTACCTATTTTATGGATCCCGAAAGAATGGTAAATAAAAGGCAAAAACTGTTAGTAATCTTGAAATGAATCCTGCTGAAGCAATCGCTTATCAGAAGAGATAAAAGCATCCACACACAATCATTGTAACCGATCGCATAACTACAAGCAAACACATACACGCGTACGCGTATGTATATATATGTGTGTATGTGTGTGTGTGTGTGTGTGTGTGTGTGTGTGTGTGTACATATATTTAAACAATGCAAAAGAGGTAGGAAAGGAAGGTATATGTATATATATATATTTTTTTATATGCATACACATATATATATTCATATACATATACATATGTGTGTGTGTGTGTGTGTGTGTGTAAATTATATGAAGAAAATTGTAAGAGCATGTAGATGCATGACGTCATAGAGATATGCAATTAAAGATGCATCTAAACACACACTCTCACCCACCCACACTTAAGAGTCAGTGTGTTCCCGAGTGGATTCTTGGAGGCATATATATATATATATATATATATATATATATATGTGTGTGTGTGTGTGTGTGTGTGTGTGTGTGTGTGTGTGTGTATGTGTGGGTGTGTGTATGTGTGTCAACGAGTAATATAAAAACAAATGAAAATGAGAGTAGGAACATAAAATAACGAAAACCGCAATATAATAAAACAAGCAACAACAACAAAAATGATCTAAACATGCTAGCTTGTGGTAGTGCTAGTAGTAGTAGTAGTGGTGGTGGTGGTGGTGGTGGTGGTGGTAAATGCCGACCGCAATAAACGTAAGTAAAGAAATTAGATCTTACCCTTAAAAAGAAATATTGCATGTTGCGTAATCGTCCTCCACAGCATCATTACTACCATTATCATGATCATGATGAGCATCATCGTCATCGTCATCGTCATCATCATCATCATCATCATCATCATCACCATCACCACCACCATCATCATCATCATCTTCATCATCATAATCATCATTATCATCATCATCATCATCATCATCATCGTGCCTATCATCGTTGTCCTCTATATTATCGCTATTGTCATCATTATCCGCATCGTTATCGTTACCATTATCATCATCATCGTCAGCATCCTTCTTTTCCTCCTCCTCCTCGTCATCATCATCATCATCATCACCATCGTTATCCTCGTCATCTTCACCAAAAAACTCTGCACTTCATTTACGATATTACATCATTGTCATCAACGTAGGCATAATTAACAACGTCACTATCATCATCATCATCATCATCATCATCATCATCATAAACAACATCAACTGCGTATCTAATTACCCACCTGTTTTTATTATGATTACCATTAACCACCACCACCGCCGCCACCACCACCACCACCACTACCACCACCACCGCCGCTACCACTTTCACCATCGACACCACCACCATCACTATCAGCAGCGCAATCACGACTGACACCTACCCCCAACCACCACCACCACCACCAATGTCACTACTGCTATCTCGTTATGGCGGTTGTCATTGTTTCAGCTGTAAAAATCGATAATGTTCGAAAAAGCGTTGCATGAATCTGTGTTATCACACAACGAATCTCTCGTTCTGATGAAGAGATGATATTTTACTCCAGGGTAGTCTGGGTCAAGCACCAAATATCGTTGAATTTAAAAACCAGCATCACCCTTAACACACCTTTTACTTTTACACCTGTTGTGTCGTAATGCCACTCACCCTCTTCAAATATCGCTACTATGTGGTCAATGGTCTTGCCAGAAATAGCAACTAAATTTCTATCACTGTGTATCTAGAACATTGATTTCCCAACATTTCATATTTTAGTCCAGAGTCCCTTTTTTTACCGAAAGGACGTTTTACAAACATCCCTTAGCTATGATTTAACTAATTCTTTACGTTATAGACACAAAGCCTGGAATTTTGCGAGGAAGTAGTAGTGGTTGTGTTGTTGTTGTTGGTGTTGGTGGTGGTGGTGGTGATGTGTGTGTGTGTGTGTGTGTGTGGTGGGAAGTCGATTACATTGACCCCAGTGCTCAACTGGTACTTATTTCAACAACCCCCTAAAAAGATGAACGACAAAGTTGATCTCAGAACGAAATGCCGTTAAGCATTTTGCTCGCTGCCTTTTAAGTAATAACAATAATAATAAATGAAATAAATAAATAAATAAATAAATAAATAAAGCTCTCGCTTCTAAATAAAATGTTTTCATGTCTAGCATCTCCAACGGCCACCGAATCCAACACCTGACCCTCTCGTGCGACTTAGCCTCTAAAGTTCGGTTGAACCGCCTGTATTGACGGGAGAAGGAGCGAAAGCGGTTGCTGGTGCTTTAAAACCAGTGTTTCCAGCAGAAGGAACTCAATAATCTGAAAATACAGAGGGGTGGAACTTTGTTTTCAAACCTCTGCTGCCTCGCGGCAATACCTATCCACAGTGATGGTTTCACGAGCAAACTTTGAGAAAAATAATCTCCTACTTAAGTCTCAAAAGCAGTCCAACGTTGTTTTCAATATTGTTCTTTGATTTTTGTGCTAACAATGGCGCTATGCTGCGCTAGGCCTTGTTATTCCCTTGGATAATGTCAATGGCGTGGAGATGGTATTGCTTCTGCATGAGCAACAGCTAGTCTCCTGTATTAACTCAACCAAGGCCTGCGCCCTGAAGAGAACATTTAAATATCACCTCCAAATATATATAGAAAACAAAATATTATATCTCGTTTTTGGATTTGGTTTGCAAGATTTTTTATGTGATTTCGTGTGTTGAAGCATATTCTGTTGTGTCTGGGGGGAGTCATTTTCTTATTGTGCCTTAAAATTTAACACACTCACTGTTAAAATTTCCACTTATTTCTTATTTGAAAAGACGCAACGAAATTTTAGGAAAATAAAAATAAGAAATAAGTGGAAATTTTAACGGTGAGTATGTTAAATTTTAAGACACAATAAGAAAATGACTCTCCCCAGACACAACAAAATATTATATCGCTTTACCAGAAGTAAATATTGCATGGTTTTATCATCTATATTGTGTAGTTTTTATACTATCCAATCCAGCATGTTGCTCTTTTCAGACAATCGCAAGAGTTAGTGTCCACGCCATGTTAATTCTTTTTATACGAGGCAGTGCTAAAAAGTTCCTAGCTTTGGGTAAAAGAAAATACAGGATCAGTCGATTATAATTTTATTCAACATAAAATTATATTCCTTGTCAGATTCACACATTTATTGCAGGAATACTTCAGGTTTTCTAAACCCTGTAAAAGAACTCGGAAGGTTGAATTTCCAACCGAGCTTCTCGTGATGCCCTTACAGTCAAACACTTTTCAGCACCTTTTTCGCAAAACACGATAGCTGTGCTGTTGCAGAAGACTTCTAATGAAATCCTATGCGACCTTGCCACATCATGAGACGCTTTTTGCTCACTAATAACACAACGTCGTTTCATTTCAGATTTCAATCCCGACAAATATCTTCTTTTTTTTTTTCATTTTTAACTTTTTTGTTTTGTTTTGGAAATGTGTTTAAAATACGAGTATTGTATTTCATCAAAATATTTTATTTTTATTGAAAATCACGTGTTCTGTAAAAACCCAGGGTTCAACATAACACTCCTCCGACATTCTCAACTCCGGTGAGTGCTTGCAACGCCTCCAAGGATGTGTTGCTATTCTGATTAAAAACCGCTCTTCTAGAATTATTATGTCTAAAAAAAAAAAATTAAGAACGATCATTATGGTATCAATGGCTTTAATCATACGTCTGCTCAACCAGAATTGGTTTAAAGCTAAATGACAATAGCAACAACAACAACAACTACGACATCATTGGCGTTATAATCATCAGCAGCAGCAGTAACATGGAAAACCACAAAAACATAGGCCAAGCTGCATTGCTTTCCTAAAACTGCGACGCTCCAAAAACACAGACCAGCTGAATACCAATTGCAATTACCTCGCCAATATAGAAGAGCTGCAGCCTCGATGAGCATACTCTACTGTAGTAGTAGTAGTAGTAGTAGTAGTAGTAGTAGTAGTAGTAGTAGTAGTAAGAGGAGGGGGAGGAGGAGGAGTTGTGGTGGTGGTGGTGGTGGTGGTGGTGGTGGTGGTATTGTTGGTGGTAAGAAGAGGAAGGGGAGCTGGCAGAAACGTTAGCACGCCGGGCGAAATGCTTAGCGGTATTTCGTCTACCGTTACGTTCTGAGTTCAAATTCCGCCGAGGTCGACTTTGCTTTTCATCCTTTCGGGGTCGATAAATTAAGTACCAGTTACGCACTGGGGTCGATGTAATCGACTTAATCCCTTTGTCTGTCCTTGTTTGTCCCCTCTATGTTTAGCCCCTTGTGGGCAATAAAGAAATAAGAAGAGGAAGGGGACGAGATAATTTGTGCCACTAGGAGCCACTCATTCAATAAATGTTAAGAATGGCGTTATAAAATGTCTGAGATGTGTGGTGATGTCCGAGATGTGTGTGTATTTATACCACGACAGAGAATGGATAAGTGAAAATATGAACGAGCAGGAAAAAGAAACTATAGGTTCCGGGTTCAGTCCTACTGCGTGGCACCTTGGGCAAGTGTCTTCTACTTTTCTCTCAGGCCGACCCGAACCTTGTGAATGGATTTGGTAGACGGAAACTTAAAGAAGTCTGCCGTATATATATGTATGTATGTAGTTTTTGCGTGTGGTTTGTGTGTGTATGTATATATATATATATATATATATATATATATATATATGTGCACATATACACTAAGAGAGGAAAGTGGAAGAGTGGGAGAGAGTAAAATGACGAGGACGACAGAAAAAAAAATGGGCGTCAGTGGGAGCATAAAAATATATGTAAGACAAGGCATAAAAAAAGTGCAGCCATCACAACGTTCATCACTTTATATAACAACAGCACCAGGAGTGACAACGGTAGCCACAACAACAGCAACATCAACAGGCGAAGCAACTAGAAATCCAAAAACAAATATTGGAAGAAACTTAAAGTAAAAACAGAAGGTTAAAAAACAACCAAAGAAATTTTTCTTTTTATTCTTAGTAATTAATTAATTTTCCGTTTATTCTTCAATTTAATTTATATTTTTATGTTTTACTTTTATTTAACATTTGTGTTTGTTAAATTTTATCTCATTTCCTCTCTGTTTATTATTTCATTCTCCCCTCTCTCTCTTTTTCTCTCTCCCTCTTTCTCTCTCTCTCCCTCTTTATCTCTCTCTCTCTCTCTCTCTATCTCTCTCTCTTTCTCTCTACCTCTCTCTCTCTCTCTCTCTCTCTCTCTCTCATACACACACATACACATGTTTGCACACACGTGCCTACACATCCACACACTGTGTCTCGCTATTCCTTAACCTTCTCATTCACTTTCACTTTCTGTTTCCCTTTCAAACTTTCATACATTCATTCATACACCCCTACCCCCAGCCAACAATCGTTATTTAATCCCTTAAATTTTCTCCCCCCACCCCACCGTCTCTCACTCTCTAATTCTCTCTCAATATATTTCTGTACACACACATGTTTGTACAAACGCATCTACACATACAAGCGAACACACGTATTATCTTTCGCTCTTCTATTAACATCTCTTCCTCGTCTCTCTCTCTCTCTCCCTCTCTCTCTTTCTCTCTCTCTCTCTTTCTCTCTCTCTCTCTCTCTCTCTCTCTTTCTCGATCACTCACTCTGTCTCTCTGTCTCTGTCTCCCTTTCTTTCTCTCTCTTATTCTCTCTCTATATATTTCTGTGCATACACGTTTGTACAAACACATCTACACATGCACACGTACACACACACATTATCTGTCGTTCTTCCCTTAAGATCTCTTTCTTTCTCTTTTTCCTCGCCTCTCCCTCTCTCTCTCACATTTTCTCTCCGGTTCATTTGCAGTAGCAGTTGACCTTAGTAAATTAGTTAAAGTTGACAAGCGGGATCTAATTGAAACGATCAGGATTCTTCCAATTATAATGAAAACGTCACTGTTTGCCTCTGCATTTACTCTATTTCGTGTCCATCCACGACCCACTCACTAACTTCCGTTCCGGATACGTTTAACTCTAAACACTGAATTAAACGCAATCATGGTCTTCCTCGCTTTCCAACCACTTGAGAGACATGTCCAACCATCAAAATAGCCTCTCTGTAGAAGCTTGACCTGTCAGAAATAAAAGCCACATCTCCTTCAAAAGCAACCACACACACAAACATACATACATACATACATACATTATCAGTCATTTGACTGTGGCCATGCTGGAGCACCGCCTTCAGTCGAGCAAATCGACCCCAGGACTTATTCTTTGTAAGCCTAGTACTTATTCTATCGGACCCTTTTGCCGAACCGCTAAGTTACGGGGACGTAAACACACCACCATCGGTTGTCAAGCGATGTTGCGAGGACAAACATAGACACACAAACACATACACACAAACACACACACACACACACACACACACACACACACACACACACACACACACACACACACACACACACATATATATATATACAACAGGTTTCTTTCAGTTTCCGTCTACCAAATCCACTTCCGAGGCTATAGTAGAAGACATTTGTCCAAGGTGCCACACAGTGAGAATGAACTCGGAATTGATCATTGGCAAATAAGTGTATTTTTTTACCTCTTTTTCTTTTCATAACTGGAAGAATTCATACATACAGTAAGTAAAGTATAGCGTGAAACTTAGTCGACTGAAAGGGCGGTGGATTGTAGAACTGGTAGAATAAAGAGGCAGGTGTCATATAGTAAATAATCGTTTCCCTTTTCGTCCGATTTCAAATTCTACACGAGTCAACTTCACTTTTGTTCTTCACGAGTCGGTTAAATAAATACCGGTTCACTATTGGAGCCTATTTCAGCGAGTCTACCCTTCCATAACACTGTGTGATCTTGTGATTAAGTCAGAAATTCTTATTATTATGGATATTAAAATAGGAGAGTAGAATGGAAATGGTTTAGACGTCAGCATGTACTGTATTCGATTAAACTGAAGTGAAATTTAGTGAGGGTGAGAGGAAAGTAGTAGATTGATTCCACCGATTCATACATATTTTATCATCGATTGTGAGTGAATGAAAGACAAAAATAGACTACGGCACGATATTTAATCAGAACGTAAAGGGATGTAACTAAATATCCCAGACCTTTTTAACGATTTTACTACGCCGCCGAATTTTTCTTTTTGTTTTCGGGATGAAGGAAATATTAATACAAACAATGCATCTTACTTAGCAATGATATTATTTATTGAATGAAAAGAACGAAGCCAAAAAAATATATATGCAGAAAATATAATGGTACTATATTCCGAGATAATAATAATAAAAAAACAACAACAATATAGCAAAGAACAAAGTAGTGATTCTATTCCAGCGCCAATGTTTGCTCATTCCATTTCGTCCTTATCTTGTTATTCTCTCCGTCGGATGCGTGGAATAGCATGTCATGAATTAAACTAGAAGAAGTTTCATTTTACGATCATGATTGAACAAAATAGAATTCGACGTCAGAAGATCGCATATCTAAACAAAATGGCGCTCCTAAATGGAGATACGACAGACGATCTTAATGGTTGACACGGAAAATGGCGTAGAGACCTGAATAGTCATTACATATTCTCGTCTGTTTTACTATTGCTATTTACTCTTGCTTTTGTACATTTTTTTATTGGTATTGCTGTTGCTATTTCTATTGTACTTTCAAGGAACAAAATAGTTGAAAGCATATTGATAAATCAGAGAATAAAAGAGAAAAGTAACCTCTCTTTCTTTTTTCTCCCTCTCTCATTCTCTCTTTCTTAAATCTCTTACCATTTAATCTAGTGGCAGTAGCGAAGAGATATATTCTTTGGAGTAAATAAAATGAATAGCCAGTGAAAATAGCTAGCTGTACATGAATACGATTATGATATTACCGTTTCGCTAAAAACTTGTAACTACATGTTACATATAATTCAAATAACGATATTTTTGTTTCCGTCTTGTCAATTTTAGATTTCGTTCTTTTAACTTCAAATCCCACAGATGCTGATTTAGCTTTTATTGGTCTTCTACTCGTTATGAATATTGATTTCTTATATTGGCACAAGGCCACGGATACTAGAGAATGAATAAAACTGATTGAAATAATAAAGATTGGCTAAAATCGATTAAACGACCTCCAGTCTGGTACATTTATTATCGACCTCCGAAAATGATGAAAGGTAAAAATTTGACCCTGGAAGAATTTGAACTTAGATCATAGAGAGAGAAAACGAAATACCACCAGCCATTTTGTCGGACTCTAAATGAAAGAAAGAAAAGAAATATTGATTTATAAATAGTGGCTCAAGGTCACAAATTCAGAAGCGGGAAGCGTATAGTTGAATATATATCATCGACTTAGCGACCCGAGAAAGACGAAAATCAAAGTCGATGCTGGCGAAATTTGAACTCAGGAAGTTAAAAACCGTAATTAAATATCGAATGGTATTTTCCCTACCCCTCTAACAAGTCTATGCGTTAATCCACAGCATTGCGCTCATTTGCGATATAAATCATTAATAATGTTAATTCTTTCAATTTTTGGCACAGGGGCAGCAAATTTAATGGCGCGGGGTGCAAGTCGTTTACATCATCCCCAGATTGGTACTTTCTTTCATCGACCTCGTAATTAATAATCATTTCTACTATAGGCACAAAACCTGAAATTTGGGGTTGGAGAAAGGGGCTAATTGATTACACGTCCCCAGTGCCTGACTGGCACTTATTTTATATATATATATATATATATATATATATATATATATATACATATATCATACACACACACGCACATTGGTAAACTGGTTTGCGTGACCTTTTCTCCGTTGTTTATCCTCCTCCATACGTTCAATGCTGGACATGAGTCGCCACTTTGATTTTCTAACACAGTTCGTTATTCATTCGAATGTTGGAAATTACTGCAGCTATAGAATTATGGATTACACCGCACACTACGGTTATATGGGAAAAATCCGACTCAAACACGCGCCTGTGTATGTATGTGTTTCTGGATACATGCACACACACACACAATTACAATCACACAAACACATACATACTTACATGTGTATATGTATATATATATATATATATATATATATATATATATATATGTATGTATATATATATATATCTGTATATATATGTATGTGTGTGTATAGATATATACACATATGCATATTTGTACTTACATGCTAAAAAAAATAATAAATACGTAACATGAATATATATATATTGGGTGTGTGTATGTGTGTGCGTGCGTGAGTGGGTTGGTATATGTAAATTGGATCTGTGTCACACGTAGGAGGATGAAAGTGATGCAAAACAAGATCTCTTCCAATGCTTTGTTGCACACATTTATTGGACGTGTGTGTGCGTATATATATATATATATATATATATATATATATATATATAATAAATATATATATGTGTGTTTATATATATATGTGCATATCTACGTATTTATGTATAAGTACATATACATATACACATACGTGTGGATTGTACTCTACACATTTCTGCATTAATCTCCGGCATCAGACAAGAAATCCCTACTCTTTATGGCGGTGTTGTGGTGATGTCGGTTGCTCTATCATTGTAATCGTCCGCGCTATCATCGTTTAATAATGATCGGCGTACGTGAATGGACGTGGGCAAAACGAGGAATATAGCTGCTTCAACGACTATTGTTCTCATGTAGCAAACATTTATTACCGTCGTGCATTATTTGCAATGTTAATATAGACATCTATTGTGCTATAATTTTCAGTGTCTTTTCCTCCCACGCAATCACTTTTTGTTTCTCTTATGAATGGATATTGAATTTTACGACGAAAACTTACGCGGTTATTAACAAAACCATATATGTACGTGTGTGTGTGTGTGTTCATAGATATACCTACAGAAGCCTCATAAATAATTTGCAACAAAGCTAAAATATTTGTATCTATTGATTCTATAACTTCGACAGTAAGACATCATATTCCATTATTTGTCTGAAATTGTTAGACGAGTTGAGATATACTAGTAAATCGTCAATACATATTTGTACACGTACAGGAATGCATACACACGCGCGCGCGCGCGTGAGTATATATATATTTATACATATACATATACATACAAATACATACATACATAAACATATATATACGTACACACACACACACACACACACACACACATATATATATATATATATATATATATATATATACACACATTGTAGGTATATAGGTATAGGTGTATAAGTATTTTATTTAAAGAGGCATATATATATATATATATATATATATATATATATATATATATATATATATATATATATATATATGCATATATGTATGTATAGGTTTATGCTTAAACTAATACAAACATCTGCTTACATATGTCTATAATGTTTTGTGTACTTTTATGCTCATATGTACATAAACACAGTCTCATCCACACGTTCGTTTTGTATCAAAAGTCTTCGTTACATATTTTATCAGCGGTACAGACCAGGAGCTTAATAAAACGAGCGAAACAGGGTTTGTTTCTATATAACATCACTTTATGACTCCGTTCCTAGACCGCTTCAAAGAACAAGGATCCACCACGCAATGTTTTCAGATGAAGTCATAAAAATATAGGATAAGAAGAATATTTAGATTTAATGAAGCATTGCATCTTGTTGGTCTATTTTGTTCTTCTTTTGCTATCAAGTTTACGACGTTTCTCTACAATTCGCCATCTTGTAGAAATAACGTATTTTATAGATATAGCCTGATGTATTATAAGGTTTTTCCTTGGGAGACTTTAATGTATATTATGCTATGTTCTGTTCGCTATACAACGAAACAAAAACAAAATCCACGAAACAATAAAAAAAAATTTTTTTATGAAAACAACCCATAACAATAGCAACAACAACAACAACAATAATAATAATAACGATAATAATTCTTTTAATCATGTTAAGTGAATAAAACTGATAACAACAACAACAACAACTGTCATTATTATTATTATTATTATTATTATTATCATTATTATTTTTATGAATATTATTATTATTATTATTATTATGAACATTATTATGATTATTATTATTATTATTATTATTATTATTATTATTATTATTATTATTATTTCTAATTTTGGGCTCAAGGCCAGCCAGCAGTTTCGAGAGCAGGGCATGGTCGATATTATCCAGTGTACTACTGGTCAGGGACTATGTTTTCATCGACAGATGACCTCGGCGACATTTCGACTCACCGGAACAAAATATTAGTCAAGCATTTCTCTCCGACGCTCTAACAATCCTACCATTCCACTGTGTTTTCATTTAAAATTGAGTCACAAGGCCAGAAAAGTTTTAGAAAGGCGTTAGTCAATTACATTGACTGTATTACTTAACTAGTACAACAACAACGACAACAACAATAATAATAATAATAATAATAATAATAATAATAATTATAATAATGATGATGATGATATGAAGAAGGTGAAGATAGTGCCAATTATTGTTGGTTATTTGGGGACAGCATCAGAAGGCATCAGAAGGAATATAAAGGATATCGGAATAGAGCGCCCAAAAGAACGGTTACAGAAGGTTCACCTCCTTGGAACAGCCAGAGTAATCGGGAAAGTATTAGATTGTTGAAAAGATCAGAGAAAATAGGCTGCAGGTAGCAAGCCCGCTACGCATGCAAGAATCCAGGAGTTCCAACATAACCTGAGATAAAAGGAATAAATAATAATGGCTTCTGATTTAGTCACAAG